>NC_079452.1:22333287-22343287 GCF_903798145.1 Danio aesculapii
ATGGCAAAAAAGGCAGTGCAAGTAGAGTAAAAGCAGCTCTCAAGAGTAGTGATGAGTTCAATATAATACAGCGGGGACAATAAGTATTGAACACGTCACCATTATTCTCAGAAATCATATTTCTATAGCTGCTGTTGACTTGAAATATTCACCAGATGTTGGTAACAACCAAAGAAATCCACATATGCAAATATACGCATATTATGCATAATAAAATGAAATGATGCAGGGAAAAAAGTATTAAACACATGAAGAAAGGGAGGTGTAGTTGGGCAGTGAAGGCCCAGACAGCAGCTGAAATCTCTCAGTAGCAACCCTCCACCTGTATTCAGTGTAAATGAACATCAGCTGCTTCAGTTCAACATCTACATCAGCAGGAGGATGAAGATGAACCCAGGGTGGACATTTCAGCAAGACAATGATCCAAAACACAGCCAAGGAGACTCTCAGATGCTTTCAGAGAAAGAAAATCAAGCTGTAGAATGGCCCAGCCAATCACCTGATCCGAATCCAATAGAAAATACACAATAAAGCTCAGATTTGATAGATGAGACTCACAGAGGCATCAAGATTTTGACTCTCTGTTGAAGTCTGTGGGAAACTCACACCTGAGCATAGGGCTGGGCAACATGGGCAAACATCATATCTCTCTATTTTTAGGAGGAATTACGGTATACGATATATAAATATCCGGTATTTACCCATAAATGGTTACTTGAGAGTTAAAGGCTTTTATTAAAGCTTTATTAAACCGTTTTTGAGCAAAATATAATTCCCTCCCTGTTATTATCATCATTATAATTATCATTCTTATATTGTTATTGGTTGAAAGAGTAGCGAGATCTTAAAATAGAAACAGAAATGTTTAATAGACAAATGTACTGTTTGTACACTAGGCACACCAACACAATCTCACGGCAATTCGTAACTTTTTGATTTAGTGGCTAATTCGTATGATCTAATTCGTACAATTTAGTACGATTTGCTCATCCCCCAATGACGGTTGGGTTTAGGGGTGGGGTTAGGTGCCACGCCTCCTTTTTAAAATCGTACAATTTCATACAAATGAACTTGTAGGAATTCGAACAAATTAACCACTAAACTGACAAAACGTAAAATACTTACGTTTCCTTGTGAGATCAGACTGGGCACACACACACAAGTCAAATCACGTCCTCCAGTTCAGGGGCTAAAATCAACCAATCAATTAAACAGAATACATAAATAAGTAAATAAATAAAACGATTCGAATATTATCGGAATTAAAGTCAATATGTAGAACTGAATGTGTTGTAGCTTAAATGTAAAGAAGAGAGCGTCGTGTAATAAATACTGAACTTATAATCTGTGAATATGAGCTGGTTTCACTTTCGAATGCGC
Organism: Danio aesculapii; assembly: GCF_903798145.1. NCBI lineage: Eukaryota > Metazoa > Chordata > Actinopteri > Cypriniformes > Danionidae > Danio > Danio aesculapii. The sequence continues at coordinate 22,334,668 of NC_079452.1, forward strand.
TATACATTCCTCCCATTTTGGCGTTTTTAGTTCTTTTGCGCACATTCAGGTGCTGCTTGTCAATTTGACAAGCCTTCTGTGTTTGTATTTACTGTAAATTGCGGAGGAAATGGTGGATAAATGGTTTCTGATAAACCGATGTGACAGCTGCAGGCGCTGTGTGACGTGCGTGCACACCAGGGGGAGTCAGATTACGATATACGATATAACACCGGCGCTGGATGTTCCTGCAAGTGGAGCTCGCGTGCTGGACTGGCCTGTTTCATGCAGAATGCGCATGTGTGGCCTCAAACAACATATATATGAAAGATATTAGATAATCCCGCATCGTGTTGGAGAATCATATCGATATATTCCCAGAACTCGATATACCGCCCAGGCCACTGAAAAAAGTGTTGCAAACAATTTATTTGTGTTGAATTTAAACAAACAAATTAAATTTAACAACGTTCAACTTAATTTGTCTGTTCAGTCCAAATAAATTGTTTACAACCGCTTAACGTAAAAAAATTGAGTAAATTCAAGGAATCATCTTTGAATCATTTTTTTCAGTGTACCTGAGCAATGCATGTGACTTCAGTCTCCATATGAGAGGCATGTTTTAAGCTGCTCTCACCAAAAACGCCTTTATATAATGTATTAAACTTTCTCCTTTGGTCATTTCATTATGACACACAGCTCATTTTTCAGACTTCTTTTGTTCTGTCTTATTTTTATGTTAGTATTGTTTGGGTTTTCACCAAAATCAGGTTCAATTCCATGTCAACGGCTCCTTTAGACATGTTATTCCCAGAGGAAAAAGCATGACATGTTCAATCTGTTTTACCCCAGTGTAAGTGTCTCCTCTTAAGAGGTATTTGTTCATATTATATATTTATATTATGTAGATTTTAATAATTACCCAAGAAATCTGACATTTACTCTCCCTCATGTGCTTATTGTAAAGGGTTTTCTATGAATTTTGAAGAATATTGGTAACCATTGACTTCCATTGTAAAAACAGTCAAGCTAAAATACTATAAAAGTCAATGGCTAGCAATTTCCAACATTCTTCAAAATGTCTTCTTTTATTTTGAATGAGAAAAGCATGAACTGTCTCTTTAAGATTTACAGTATGGTGCACATTTAACACAGTCGACTGCACTTCTCTTCAGAGGTGTAAACAGTCAGATTAATTACGCTAATTGGGTTGTTTTCGTCCGCCGTGTTGTTGTGATTCTACATTCGGCTGCAGGATGTAAAGCAAACCACTGCTTTGGTCGTATTTTATTTATTACAGTGTAATCTTGTCTTATTGAATCCTCCATAACTTTAATAGCAATGCATGTAAATAACATCTGATGGACAGAGTTAGACACTTCTAGAGAAATGAAGTTTAGACGGTTTGGATCTTACTCTCTGATCAGGTACAGTCCAGCTCTTATATAATATCTGATACAGTGTAGATTAGAGGACTGTGCAATGTAAAATTTAATATATATACAGTTGAAGTCAGAATTATTAGCCCTCATATATATTTTTTGTTTAACAGAGAGGAGATTTTTTTAACACATTTCTAAACATAATAGTTTTAATAACTCATTTCTTATAAACTAATGCCATGATGACAGCACATAATATTAGATGTTCTTCAAGACACTAGTATTCAGCTTAAAGTGACATTTAAAGGCTTAACTAGGGTAATTAGGGTAAAGTTAGGGTAATTAGGCAAGTCATTGTATAACAGTGGTTTGTTCTGGAGACAATCCAAAACTAATATTGCTTAAGGGGGCTAATAATATTGACCTTAAAATGGGTTTAAAACAATTAAAATCTGCTTTTATTCTAGCTGAAATAAAACAAATAAGACTTTCTCCAGAAGAAAAAATATTATAGGAAATACTGTGAAAAATTCCTGAATCTGTTCAACATCATTTGGGAAATATTAACATAAACAGTGTATTTTTTTAATAGCTCTGTCTAATCCTGCGATGTGACTATTGCAGACGATGTCGATATATTGTTTATGAGGATACGAGATCAGTTGTATGGTGATAAGAGACTTTTGTGGTAAGTGCAGACTGTGAGCTGCTGATTCTCTGACACTGGAGTGAAGTATGTCAGAAATGCTCAGCATGAGATCTTCCTCCTGCACCTCCTGCTTCGCTATTGTGTGTTTTTTCACTGTACTGATGGACATCACCCGTCCAGACGGTTATATAACGTCCCGTGGAGATCCTCTGATGTTCTGCCAGTGGCTGTCTGTGCATGGGGAAACTCTCTCTGTGTGTGTGTGTGTGTGTGTGTGTGTGTGTGTGTGTGTGTGTGTGTGTGTGCGTGTGTGTGTGTGTGTGTGTGCTGCTGTCGTTTTCTCCTCAAGGTGTTTACATGTCTTGTTTGACCATCTCTACTGTATCTTAAGTTTTATTAAAACGTTTTGTGTTGGTTACGCTCACACAGATCGAGACTGAGACTTTACAAACTGATGAGATGTTGTAAACTCAAAGCAAGAAGGTCGCTGGTTCGAGTCCCGGCTGGGTCAGTTGGTGTTTCTGTGTGTAGTTTGCATGTTCTCCCCGTGTTGGTGTGGGTTTCCTCTGGGTGCTCCGGTTTCGTCCACAGTCCAAACACATGCACTATAGGGGATTGTGAACTAAATTGGCTGTAGTGTATGGGTGTTTTCCAGTACTGGGTTGCAGCTGGAAGGGCATCTGCGGAGTAAGATCTTCCTTACTTCTCTCCTTCTCTTTTGTTACTGTGTGTTGGTGTTGGTTACACACACAGACTGAGAGATGTGTGACACTGATCTGCTGCTTGGGGAAACCGTGTTCCCGATGTTAAACCGATAAGAGTCACTTTCTGTTACAGTATGCGCTTTCTCTTTCATTCATTCATCCATTCAATCATTCATTCATTCAATTAATTATTTAATCATTATATTAATGAATGAACGAACGAGACAATGAACAAACAAGTGAATGAATGAATAAATAATGAGTGAATGTATGAATGAATTAATGGATGGATGGATGAATGAATGAACATTCAATCATTCATTTATTTACATGTTTGTTCATTCTCTCGTTCATTCGTTCGATTAATTATTTATTCATTAATTTAATCATTCATTCATTTATTCACTTGTTTGTTCATTGTCTCGTTCGTTCATTCATTAATTCATTGATTGTCTTGGTCGTTCATTTCTTCATTGTCTTATTCATTCATTCATTCATTCGTATATTGTTTCGGCCATTCTCATTTGTTCGTTCATTCATTCAATTAATTATTCATTAATTTAATCATTTGTTTGTTTGTCTTGTTCTTCAGTCATTCATTGTCTTGGTTGTTCATTCGTTCATTCATTCATTCATTCATTGTCTCATTTATTCATTTATTGTCTTGTACATTCATTCCTGGTTCTCATTCATTCATTCATTCATTCAGTCATTTATTCATTCTATTGTTTGTTCATTCATTGCCTCATTCATTAATTCATTCAATCATTCTCTCATTCATTCCTTGTCTCGTCCATTCTTTCATTCATTCATTCATTAATTTTCTTGCTCATTCATTGTCATTTATTCATTCATTCATTCTCTTGTTCATTCATTCATTCATTGTCTCATTCAGTAATTCATTTATTCTCGTTCATTCTTTCATTTACTCATTTTCTCATTCATTAATTCACTTATTCTCTCATTCATTCATTCATTCATTGTCTCATTCATTCATTTATTGTCTTGTACATTCATTCCTGGTTCTCATAAATTCATTTATTCATTGCCTCATTCATTAATTCATTCAATCAATCTCTCATTCATTCCTTGTCTCGTCCATTCTTTCATTCTTTCATTCATTAATTTGCTTGTTCATTCATTGTCATTTATTCATTCATTCCTTCATTCTCTCATTCATTCATTCATTGTCTCATTCAGTAATTCATTTATTCTCGTTCATTCTTTCATTTACTCATTTTCTCATTTATTAATTCCCTTATTCTCTCATTCATTCATTCATTGAGTGTTTTTTTTTAATTAATAGAAGTATGAACTTCATGTGAACATCAGGTGTACACCCTGTATAAAAGTATTGGTGTTTTCTTGATGCATCGTTTATTTTTGTTTAGTGTTCATGTCAAGGCCTTAATGCCCAAATCTACTGTTAACAAATAAATATGCAAATTTAAAACCAAAATTATAATATATAATGATTAAAATAAGCAAAATAATATCATTAAAATGCCACAACATCCCACACACATGAAGAGTTTCAATCAGAAACCTCTCACTAAATGTTGAAACACTGCTGTGAGATGTAGATGTGTGCATCCAGCAAGTAAACCTGAGCTCCGACTCTGCTTCTCTGGACTGTAATGTTCTCTTGGTCCATGCTTTCATGTCCGACAGAATGTTTGTCTGCTGATTAAGGAAGCACAGAAACACAGGAAAGCTGTTTGTGTAACTGTTGGGTCTGGAGAACAATATAACGGCACATTCCTGCTGCTCGTTTCTTCAGGAACAGGAAGAAGTGAAAGTACAAACTCTCAAAAGGCTGACTTTAACCCCAAATATTCCCACAGCATGTTATATAACGCACAACACTTGTGCTTTCAGAACAATGTCACAGGAACACCGCAAACTGAACACCAGGTTACAACTATTCTTTACTAGTTCATATAGCGCAGGCACTAAAATAACACATAGATTTCTCATAAATTAACATTGACATTTGTTCCAAAAGATGAGCTTTTATTTGAAATATAAGTCCTTTGTTAATTAAAGAAGTTCCTTACTGAATTTATTATTTGTAATTATTAATTTTATTTGAACATTAGCATACAAACATGCCCTATTACTGTATGAGAGTATCATCCATTCTCCACATCTGCATTAGTGTCATCTACAGTTCTTGTGGAGCCGCATGATATTGGAAAAATTGCTTTATTCATTCATCTTTATGGCTTTGTGCCTTTATTTATCAGTGGTCACCACCGCGGAATGAACCGCCAACTATTCCAGCATATGTTTTACTCACACATACAAACTCATTCACACACTTATACACTACAGCCAGTTTAGTTCATCAATTATAGCACATGTGTTTGGACTGTGGGGGAAACCGGAGCACCCAGAGGAAACCCACGCCAACATGGGGAGAACATGCAAACTCCACACAGAAACGCCAACTGACCCTGCCGGGACTTGAACCAGTGACCTTGCCGTGAGGCCACAGTGCTAACCACTGAGCCGCCGTGCTGCCCCAATTAGAACATGTGTGTTATTTTATATGCTGTAATCCTGCTCTTGAATGAGAGTTTGTCTGTAAAGGTGCATCTACTGTTAGTCTCTAAACAGCAGCAGGTCTATTTATTTATTTACACTTCGTCTAAGTTAACGAAACTGTTTTTGGACCTATAGTTTCAGTCTTAGTTTTCGTTTTCCTTTACTATAATAACTCTGGACTAAATTGGATGTGCATATAGATGCTGAAATGATATATCGTGAAGCTCTAGATGATAATATACTAATAACCTCATGTGTTGGTCATGACTTGTTAATCTCCAGTCTTCAGGCCTCCTCTATATGCCCTTATCAGTGTCAGCAGATGAGAAAGAGGAATTATCCAGAAACTACAGCTCTCTTTTTACTCGACAGCATTGCGTTTCTCACACGTATGAACGCAGATGCTGCTTTTATTTGTTCACTTTTGACAAAAACTAAGGAGAAGTTTTGAGTTTTTTCCACATGGCGAGAGTCCAGGAGGATCCGTCAGCTGATCTGGGAAGCCTAGAAATCCCTCACAGTCTTTTGTGGACGCTTTTTAACAGGTACTCGGCTCTTTATATTCATCCAGACTTTAATAAATAGCTGTGAGGTTTCAGGAAAGATGATTTACAGATCAGCGGTAATGGGAGAGCTCACTTTATTACTTCTGTTGAACACAAAATATGATGCACTGTAAAAAATATCTGCTAATGAACACCATTAATTATTTTGTGTTAATATATTTAAATAGATTTTCTCACAAAATAAAAACTAAACTAAACTAAAGCTATCAGGACCATTAATGAAACAAACTAAAACTATTCTCTAAAACTCTTTAAAAGTATTCATGACCGTAGCTTTGTTTGAAGAACAGGCTAAAGTTTTGCTGAAGCTTTTAAATATCATTTAATATCATAAAACCATTAATGAAACAAACTAAAACTAAACTGTAGTGAAAGTTTAAAGATAGTATTGACATTATAACACAGTTTTTCCAATGCAAAACTATAATAACCTTGGTGAACACGTCTCTTTAACTTGATAAAACCTTTTTGCTCAAATTAAAGTTGAATTGGAGTAAGTTTAGATGATTTGGATGTCCTCTGACCTGCGGCTGGTGTGTGTGCGTGTGCGTGTGTGTGTGTTTAATTTCTGAAGGAATCGAGCTCAGCGTTAGCATGTTTGCAGAGCAGAGAAATGTTGTCTTTCTGGGATTGGCTCAGATAGACTCGGCCCTGAGCTATTTTCAGTATTTCTAACTCCACTTCATGTGTGTATTTTGACAATTACTCCTAGTTTAAGGTGTTAGCATGCCCGTAGCCAGCCTATTGAAAGGGGTGGTTCTTTCTTTCTGAAGCAGTTGACCTTTTTTTCAGTTATTCACCTCATTTTCTAATCAATCATGATTTATTGTGCTATCTTATATTCAACTGACATTTAAGCACTGATCTTTGCTGGAGCAGCGTGTCGGATGGTGATCATAACTACACTTTTTGATGTACCTAAAATGCTGAAAACTTGTAATCAATGAATCCCATAGTAGTTTTCAGCATTCTTTAAAATATCTCCTTTTGTGTTCAACAGAGGAAAGAAACTAATAAAGCTTTGAGGGAGAGTAAGTAATGAGTAAATACACTATTTCTGGGTGAACTTTAAAGTGACACAAGTGTGAGCTGTGCACTTGAAAATAGCTGAAAGTAAAGATCCTTTATAACTATATATATATATATATATATATATATATATATATATATATATATATATATATATATATATATATATATATATATAAAACACCAAGATATTTTGGTCTTGAGGTAAAAAGCAGGTGCTGAAATCTGAAATTCCTGAAGCATTAATGTTATTAAGAAAACACTGGAGGCATTTGGCATCTACACGTTTGAAACAATAACCATTGACTTCCTTACTATTAGCTTTTACTTCTATGGAAGTCGATGGTTACCGGATGGATGAAAGTAAAGATCCTTTATAACTAAATATATATATATAAAACACCAAGATATTTTAGTTTTGAGGTAAAAAGCAGGTGCCTATCTGAAATTCCTGAAGCATTAATGTTACTAAGAAAACACTGGAGGCATTTGGCATCTACACGTTTGAAACCGGTAACCATCGACTTCCATTCCATACTATTTGCTTTTCCTACCATGGAAGTGAATGGTTACCGGATGGATGAAAGTAAAGATCCTTTATAACTAAATTTATATATAAAACACCAAGATATTTTAGTTTTGAGGTAAAAAGCCGATGCCTATCTGAAATTCCTGAAGCATTAATGTTATTAAGAAAACACTGGAGGCGTTCAGCATCTACACGTTTGCGTCACTGCTTTCGTAAGCCAGCCTGTCATTTTCTCTCACCTGTAGAGGCCATGAAAGACGTTTCTGTTCGGCTCCGTCTGTTTTTCTACCCCTCGTTTTTTTGCGGCCCCTATACAAACGCAGCCTATGAAGGACTCTCAGTGCACATCGGCCCCTCACACAGGCCCTCATTATTCCCACCTACAACCTGACGTCCGCGGCTCATTTTAGAAGCACTTTTTCCAGCCGCTTTTTTTTTCTTCCAGCGTTTATTTCTGGCTGACCTTTTAAGGCTCGTGCTGTAATAATTGAAGGCTGACGCTGGTGTTTGGTCTGAGAGGAGCAGTCTGTGTATTAAGATGCTGATGCAGTGAATGCTTCTATCTTTATGAACTTTATTAAAGGGGAGCTATTATGCCTCCTTTATATAAGATGTAAGATAAGTCTCTGTTGTCCCTGGAGTGTGTATGTGACGTTTCAGCTCCAAATAAAAAGCAAATAATCCTTCTAGGCTTTGATCCCAATTGAGGCGTTTTGGTGACTTCCGCTTTAAATTCAAATGAGGTTGTGCTCTTTTTCAAAAGAGGGCGGAGCTACAAATGCCTGTGAGTCAGCATAGTGGCAGACAACAGGACTGATGATATCTGTGTGAAAATGTGTGTGTGCTTCACAGAAAGATGCGTACAAAGTTTACGAAAGGTTTTACATAGTAAATTTTTATATATCACGATATATTTACAATCATAATAATATCCTCGTGACCAGAGTATCGTGATAATATCGTATCATGGGAGTACATGCTGTATATTGTTGTTAATTTCCGACTCGATCCATTGCTTCTTAAGCATGTGAAATTCATTCATTCGTTTTCTTTTCAGCTTAGTCCCTTTGTGAATCTAGGGTCGCTACAGTGGAATGAACCACCAACTTATCTAGCATTATTTTTTTCGCAGAGGATGCCTTTTCAGCTGCAACCCATCACTGGGAAACCAGTGCATCCATACACAGTCATTCACACTCATACACTATGGCCAATTTATCTCATCAATTCCCCTA
>NC_079452.1:22345787-22363287 GCF_903798145.1 Danio aesculapii
TTACTGCAGCTTTAATCAAATATATTAAATGTGTTGCTGAAATGTATAGTATGTTATATACATGAGTATATTTGCAAAAACTCCAAAACTACATTTCTATTGATTTTAATATTTGTTGTGCATTAAATAGTTCAATTGAATAAAACAAACAAACATTATTTATCAAAATAAATGGTCTACACACACATTAATATTAATATTTTCATTTTTTTAAAGCATCCTGTTTAAAGTATGTGTAATCCTATATGTTTGAATTTAGAAAGTATTTAAAATGATCAAAAGTAAAGAAATAACATTATTTTGGGCGTTATTTAATGTCTTGCTGAAATGTTTATTATGTTTATTTGCAAAAATTACTAAATTATATGTTTATAAATTTTAATAACATGTATAATAATAAAATAACATTTAAATTAAATATAAAATAATTATTTATTATGCGATAAGTAGTTAAACGAAACACAAAGACTTTTTTTGCCATCACAGATATTGCACCTTTGATGGACATTTTGTTAGCTCTGGTCATTTATTGTTTAAAGATGCAAACTGTGCTTATAATTGTGTTTTAGATATTTAAATATTAATATAATCTTTATTAATAAAGCACTTAAGTTCATCTTAAATGCTTTATAATACATCTAAACTAGTTTGAGTTGTTTTACTGCAACTTTAAACAACTTTTAAAGGTGTTGCTGAAATGTATGTAATTAACATTAGCAAAAACTACTAAACTACATTTTATTAATTATTAATATGTGCATTAAATTATTACATTTCCAAAAATAGTTATAATCTATATACCAAACCCGAGCTCATTGTTTTCTGCTTCCAGTGTGTTTAGAGTCACGTGGTTGACTTTTATTTTATGCATTACAAATATTGCGCCTTGGCTCCGCCCCCCCTGTGCTCTGATTGGCCAGAAGTTGAGCTGAAGCAGAAGCGCACAGAGCGGCTGTTTTCAGACTGTGCTCCGGGTTTTACTTCACCTTTCTCCGCCTGCATGAGAAGCGCGTCCGAATTACACACCGGCCGCTTTCAGCATGGTCGGAGATCACTCCATCACCGGAGACAGGCCTCCAAAAAGCGGATTAAGCTGTAAAATGGTCCTTCAGGCGGTTGGCAAAGTCCTGAGGTAACCGAGTATACTGTACTTTCAGTGATTATTATGATTATTTCTCTCTCCAGAGCGCGCGCTGGCTGGCATGCGTGTCTGTTGACGGAATGGAACTTTCCATTCACTTTTAATAGTTGCCATTCAGTCTGACTTTAATGCATTGAGCTAAAGTTAGTTTTATAATCGAACTTTTGTGCTAAAAAATAAAGCATGATTGAAAAATAGATGGCTTAACCTCGTTTTAATGAATAGTCATATAATATCTAGTTGGCTTAAATGCAACTGTAGTTTATTAGTATTGACAATTTGTGCTACTTTTAATAATAGGAATAAAATCACATGCAATTATTTCTGGTAACACTTTACAATAAGGTTGTATTACTTAATGCAATCTTTGAATATTCGGTCTGAAATCACATGCAATTATTACTGGTAACACTTAACGATAAGGTTGTATTACTCAATGCATTTGTTAACATGAACAAACAATACATTGATTTACATTGAGTTAACGTTAGTTAATGAAAATACAGTAGTTTATTGTTAGTTCATGTTAACTAGCATGCGTTTTGATATTAATAATGCATTAATAAAGGTTAAACTTTCATTAATGAATGCTGTACAAGTATTGTTCATATTAATAAATAAATATTTATTTACTAATGAAACCTTATTGTAATGTGACTGTAAAAACAGCGTTATTTAATTGACTGTGAAGAGTGTTGTACTGTAATCATCATTGGCTGCTAATATGATTTCTCTATTTAGTATTTGCAACTTTTCTGAAATTATATTAAGGTGAAATACATCCGAATGTTCTCATTATTTGTGTGTGTGTGATTTGCTCCACTGCCATGTTGCTTCATGCTGTAGTGATATTTAATCTTTGGCTTATATATGCAATGCATAGGTTATAATTAGGGTGAATTACGGCCAGGACGGCGTTAGTTATTCCTGTGTCAGTGGACTGAAAGGTGCAAATGTGTATTTAGGCGTCATATAAGAGGTTTGCATGTAAATTCCTCAATAAAAATATGCATGAGTTATTTTTAAGGATGCCATTTGCATACTGTAGTAATGGGGTTTTGTACCACCTGTAGCTGTTACTGATTCACTGTTTGTGTTTTAAATATGTAGATCTTTTAAAATTATATACATTTAGCATGCAATTCCTATTACAAAAAAACAAACTTGATCTATATTACTTTGGTAACACTTTACAATGAGGTTGTGTTGGTTAATATTCATCATTAATGTATTTACTGACTGAGTAAACAATGAATGATACACTTACTACAGTATTTCTTAGTGCTTGTTAACATTAGTTAACGAAAAATAAAGTTGTTCATGTTAACTTACAGTGCATTAACTAATATAAGCAAGAACACATTTGGAATTTAATAACACATTAGTAAATGTTAAGCTATGATTCATAAATGATGTACAAATATTGTTCATTATTAGTTAGTAAATACATTACCTATCTTTAATTAATGATCGCTTATTGTAAATTGTGACCATTAGGCTACTTTTATTTTTAATGCAACTTAGACTCTATCCTTGTGTAACTTTTATATATATATATTGATTAAGGAATACTTTGCTAGTATAGAGCTACAAACTTAATTTTAACAGTTTCTTTGTTTCTTACTGTTTGTGTGTGTTAAAATTATGAGCACTAAATAAAAATGTAGGTGAAAATATAAGCTGAGGAACCCACTCCAGTAAATCTAGTAAATAAAAGGCAATGCATTTAGTTGCATGATGAAATTAGTCTGTGCATGTACTTTTAAAACTTTGGACTGAATTGTAGAAGTTGTTTACTTTACACCTACAGTTAAAGTCAGAATTATTAGCCCCCCTTTGAGTTTTTTTTTCTTTTTTAATTATTTCCCAAATGATGTTTAACAGATTTAGGAAATGTTCACAGTATGCCTGATAATATATTTTTCTTCTGGAGAAACTCTTATTTGTTTTATTTCGGCTAGAATAAAAGCAGTTTTTAATTTTTTAATACACATTTTAAGGTCAATATTATTAACCCCTTTCAGCTATTTTTTTTTCGATAGTCTACAGCAGTGTTTCCCAACCCTGTTCCTGAAGGCACACCAACAGTCCACATTTTCAACCTCTCCCTAATCAAACACACCTGAATCATCTTATCATAACATCAGAAGAGACTCCAACACCTGAAATGAATGGGTCAGATAATGGAGACATCCAAAATATGTACAGTTGGTGTGCCTCCAGGAACAGGGTTGGGAAACACTGGTCTACAGAACAAACCATCGTTATACAATAACTTGCCTAATTACCCTAACCTGCCTAATTAACCTAATTAACCTAGTTAAGCCTTTAAATGTCACTTTAAGCTGAATACTAGTGTCTTGAAGAATATCTAGTCTAATATTATTTACTGTCATCATGACAAAGATAAAATAAATCAGTTATTAGAGATGAGTTATTAACACTATTATGATTAGAAATGTGTTGGAGAAATCTGCTCTCCGTTAAACAGAAAAAATAACCCATAACCCAGATTTGGTGTTTATCTGCTATATCCAGAGCAAATTCTGAACAATATAAGTTGCTTTACTGCCCTCCAGGTGGTTTTAGTGTTCAGATACAGTGCTGTCTGGCTTGGGGCTTGTTCTCCACTTCAGATGAGCTGTAAAGTGACAAAAGACCAAGAAGAAAGCTCATCATTTTTATCATTTAATAACAAACACTTATTCCGTGAGGACCACCGTCTGCATATATACAGCGTCTTCAATTGGAGGATTTATTATGGAGAGCCAGTTATGCATGCAAGTTAATTTTACCTCTTTTATTCCTCTTTAAGAAGCGTGTTATCTTTCATATACATGAAAATGTCAGGAAGCTGCTTGGTAATTCCTGGGATTTTCACATGCTTGACAAACGCTAATAATTGCTCTTCAGCTCTGGGAGGTGGTGTGTTTATTATAATTGGAGAAGTGTGATGTTTGCAGTGTATTTGCGATGTACTGCGTGTGTAGATGCTTGTCTGTCAGTAAGTTGTAGCTTAAAAAAGTTTGTTTATGCGCTGAATAATACGTTAGTGGCTCTAAAAACCACTAGTACTTGTTCTGGCGAGTCTTAAAGGGATAGTGCACCCATTAATTGTCTCCCACAGGTCAGAGTAGTTTCTTCAGAAGAACGCTAAAGAAGATTTTGAGCTGGATTTGAGGCGAGTGTTATAATGGCAGTGAATGCGGACAGGTTTTACAGATTCAAAATGAACAAGTCCAAATCAATAGCCATGATTCTTATGACACACTGAGGTCTTGTGAAGAGAAATGATCGCTCCGTGTAAGAAATTGATCATTATGAGATTATTAGCTTTAATCTATAGCCTCTTCTAACATTCATTCATTCATTTTCTTTCGGCTTAATCCGTTATTTATCAGTGGTCGCCACAGTGGAATGAACCACCAACTATTCCAGCATATGTTTTACACAGCGGATGCCCTTACAGCTGCAACCCATTACTGGGAAACGCCCACAAACACTCTTATTTCTCATTTTACAGCCAATTTAGTTAATTAATTCCCCCTTAGCGCATGTGTTTGAACTGTGGGGGAAACCGGAGGAAACCCACGCCAACACTGGGAGAACATGCAAACTCCACCCAGCTGGGACTCGAACCAGCAACCTTCTTGCTGTGAGGCTACAGTGCTAACCACTAAGCCACTGTGCCACCCTTGTCAAACATATATCCGCCATTTGCAAATGAAGTCAGTTTGTAGTCCAGTTGCTCTGATGACGATTCAGCCTAAAATCTTCTGTAATCTTCTCCTGAAGAAAAAAGTCACCTTCATCATGCATGACCTGTGGGTGAGTAAATTAACAGGAAATGTTCTGTTATGGGTGAACTATCCCTTTAATGAGCGATTCGCTGAATCATTGACTCAAATGATTCTTTCAATAAAGGATTCGTTCAAGTTGGAAACGGCTCAGACACACAAATGTTCTGCTCCTGGTTAATCTGAATCATTTTCATTGGGAAAACAGGAACAGAAATGTTGTATAATAATAAAACAAAACAGATGGTTGAACTTCTGCATACAATAAATCAGTATTGTTTTTGTGAAGGTGCTCACATTCTGATATTATTGAACTATCAGCTCATAATCAATAACAAACTCATACTAATAACCTTTCATAACGTGAATTATAAGCTCATTCTGACTGCATTAGAATAGTCTTCATCATAAAGTCAGTGCTTTTACTATAAAGATGTGTGGTGGTGTTTTTGTATCTTAATATTTGCAGAAAATAGATAGTGGCACACTTTATAATGTCAGCTTTCACATTGATTGAATAATTATCATATCATAGAGCATAAATATCATGCTGCCCTGTTTGCAGTCATTTAGAAAATATGTTTATATACAGCGCTCAGCATAAATACTGTACACCCCCTTTTAAAAGTAAATATTATCATCCATTTCTCAGTGAATATAGAGAATAATTTGTGGTGCATTTAAACAATGTTTTACTAGACAGTTTTATCCATTCAACTTAAAGTATTGCAAACAATTTGACTACAATTTCAAATAAATTGTTCATATTTTTATGTTTCATTTGACTTTTCCTGTTAATTAAAATAATATATTTTATTTTCCCTAAACACTTTAATAATTTGCAGTCTGATCTTAACTCTTTTTGTTGATTTAGTTTCAGTTTTGGCTTTATGATCTCATGTATACGCACAAATATATAAATAGTAAAACATCCTATAGACTAGTGTTTCCCAACCCTGTTCCTGAAGGCACATCAACAGTCCACATTTTCAACCTCTCCCTAATCAAACACACCTGAATCAACTTATAACATCAGAAGAGACTCCAACACCTGAAGTTAATGGGTCAGAAAAGGGAGACATCCAAAATATGTACTGTTGGTGTGCCTCCAGGAACAGGGTTGGGAAACACTGCTATAGACAATATCAATTTAAAAGGGAGCTGTGTGTGAGGTTGAAGCACTATTTGTATAAATATTATAATGTGTGTGTGGGTGTTTAGACTTGAAATGTTTGCATTATTACAGTATTATTCTGTAAACATACCAACCATACCATAAATGACACTTTGCCTGAACTGTCTGGAATGCAGAGAGCGAGTGATTTAATGCAGTAAGCTACTGCTAAAGCTGCAAGTTGACATCCGTCTAATTTTAGTGTCTTAAAAACAGTCCTATTGCCTGCGCGTTCCCACAGACTGTGGCTTTTCAGAGAAAGGAGTAATTTGATGTTTCTATAATGGGCTTTTAAATGGCACTTTTCAGGCCCCGGAGCATTGGTGGCTGCTCGTGGCCGCCAGTCTGGAGTCTGCAGTCAGAATGCAGTTTGGTATCAGAGTCGGATCTCACTAATGTGTGTTAGGCCTGAGGAAATATGCGGAGACTCCCTGATTTGACGAGCAACGTTGAGGGACTTTTCCTTTTTAATCATGAGGATTAACACAGTTATCAGCTTTAACCACTAAACGTGATTGAAAAAATATGGATATCTTAATATTGTCTGGCATTTTATCGATATCATTCACTCATTCATTTTCCAATGGCTTAGTCCCTTTATTCATCATGGGTCGCCACAGCGGAATGAACCACCAACATATCCAACATATGTTTTGCACAGCGGATGCTTCCTCTTTACCCTTAATTTTATCACATACACTACCTGACAAAAGTTTTGTCGCCTATTCAAGTTTTAGGAGCAACAAATAATAACTGGACTTCTAGTTGATCTTTTGGTGTCAGAAGTGTCTTATATGAAAGGTAAAGGCCTCTAGATGAGGCTTATTTGAGCTCAATAAAATCTGATCATGTCTTGATTATGAATGATTTGATTAGGACAGTAAGGTCTGACTTTACTTAGACAGAAGTCTGCTCACTGAACCTTCAATAATGTCCAGTATAGAATATGTGCTCATGCTGCAGTGGAAACAGAATGAATATTGTGTCTGACTCCATCATGAGCTTGGAGGACTGCATCCATACATCTCTGCAATGACTCAAATCACTGATTAATAAAGTCATCTGGAATGGTGAAGAAAGCCTTCTTGCAGGACTCCCAGAGTTCATCAAGATTCTTTGTGTTCATCTTCAACGCCTCCTCCTTCATCGTACCCCAGACATGCTCAATAATGTTCATGTCTGGTGACTGGGCTGGCCAATCCTGGAGCACCTTGACCTTCTTTGCTTTCAGGAGCTTTGATGTAGAGCAGGCATGTCCAAGCTCGGTCCTGGAGGGCCGGTGTCCTGCAAAGTTTAGTTCCAACCCCAATCAGACACATCTGGGCTAGCTAATCAAGCACTTACTAGGCTTTCTAGAAACATCCGTGCAGGTGTGTTGAGGCAAGTTGGAGCTAAAATCTGCAGGACACCGGCCCTCCAGGACAGAGTTTGGACACCCCTGATGTAGAGGCTGAAGTATGAGAAGGAGCGCTATCCTGCTGGAGAATTTGCCCTCTCTTGTGGTTTGTAATGTAATGGGCAGCACAAATGTCTTGATACCTCAGGCTGTTGATGTTGATCATCCACTCTGCAGATCTCTCGCACGCCCCCATACTGAATGGAACCCCAAACCATGATTTCTCCTTCACCAAACTTGACTGATTTCTATGACAATCTTGGCTCCATGCTGGTTCCAGTAGGTCTTCTGCAGTATTGGTAATGATTGGGATGCAGATCAACAGATGATTCAGCAGAAAAATCCACCTTCTGACACTTTCCCAAATGATCAACTAGAAGTCAAGGTATTATTTGTAACTGGGGTCGACGACAAGACTATTGTCAGGTAGTGTAATTTAGTGCAAGAAGATCTGGCAAATGTTGTTTGGCTACAAAAACAGTCTAACCTTGTTCTTAAAATCTTCTTTGTCAATTAATGAACCTAAACCATTGTCAATAAACGTAAAAAACGTAATAATTCAGCATTAATTGTATAAAAGCCTTTTTCAGACAGGTTATTACTCACATATTTGTCATTTTTCAGCAGTTGACGATCATTACACATGTCAGATTGTCCCATTCCTCAATAGTTGAAATAGTTCACATTCTGTTACAGATGTTTAGAGAGCCGTTAATAAATGCAGTAGAATTATTTTCAATAGACCGAGAAGCCTTGCGTTACGCCCAGGACGTTGTTTGCGAATTTATGTGAAAAAATGCATCTTATTTTGATAATTACATAATGCATCCTTTTACCACGGTATGCATTGAATGTCCATCTCGACTTTGATTGTAGAGAAATGCGTCAGCAGGTCGCTGGAATGTTTTTCCGCACATAATGGACCAGGCGTGCAGCTTCTGAGTATTTGCCAAAGATCATGCAAGAGTATAAACGTAAGGCACAATCAGATGTTCCTGGTTTTGTCTTCAGCTCAATGTTTTCACATTTCAGTGTCTGAGATGATATCTCACACCATCATTCACAGCGTCTCGTTCACATAAAGACTAGAGAAATGAAGCCTCCACCTCTCAGACTTCATGTCTGGAAAAGCAAGTTTACAGTCCACATCTCTTTCCATTCGGTAGTGTGTGTGTGTGTCGTTCATTGTTAGATTGAGATCCCGGGAAGGAAGTCGGGCACCACTAATAGGCAGAAACGTCTTTGGCATCATTTCACTTTCCTGAAAACCACTGTTCTGAGGAAAAGAGAAATGCTGTGTCCCAATTCACATCTTTACACTACATCCTAAAACCCAGTGCAGTTTTATGTCAGTGCAAGAAATGTATGTAAAACACAATGAAAAGTCCAAAAAAAAAGGTGCATACTTTTGAGTGTGTGACAGAAGAGTGTGCAAGATTTGGGACAAACTACTGCCTCATTAACTGACTGTTGTTGTTGCTTACTCACAGCGCCTGTCAATCATCTCAACACATCATCCACATTTCATTCATTATTTATTTAATTACCTTCCTTATTGTATATTCAGCATCAGCAGCAGGTTAATCTGCCATCCGCCAGTCTTCCATGCAGAGAAATCTCCTTGGGTCTTTGGTATAATCATGCATTCAGAAGTCCAAACACGTCCCTATAGAAGTTCACGTTGCTGTTGCAGATTAAATTGAACACAGAAAATGCGATTGAAATATTAGTTGGCTAAATATTAAGGCATTCAAACAAATTTACAGAAGCCTCTCTACTTGACGGTTGGCATCTCTGCATGGTAGTTGTCCAGCCATCCTATCTGAAAAGAGAGGGAGAATGATGGGGAGGTTGTTGGGGCGAATGCCTTCGACTGAGATCGTCATTTGGAATTTAACATAACCTTTTGTTTCTTTGTTTTATTGCTGAGCTACAAAAAAGCCAACTGAAGTCAAACGATTCAAGTAAACACTGTAAGTGAATAAGTAATGTAAAAGCAGTCCGCAAACTGCACTAGACATCTGCAAGCAAATCAAAGTTAGGTCAACTCGTGTATGCAGCATTAAACTTGTGTTATAAATGGGATTGTTTATGTTTTACTGAAATAATTTCATTATAAATGTTAAAAATGATCTTGCATTAGCCAATATGATTAAAAGATATATGATTATTTTTAAATGATACTGAATAAATTTGAAAATTATGCATGGCAAATTAAATATATACAGTTTGGTATATATTTGGCCCACACCCCTCAATCAGCTTTGCTTTTTGACCCTTTATAGGAAAAAGTTTGGGGACCCATAGTGCATCCGCCATGTTTGTAGTTTGTTTACACCTTTTCCCCCCAAGTTTGTAGTTCTTATCGAATTCACGTTCAATGCTCAATGTATAGTGGGCAATATTAGTGGTTGGAGCACAGATGGTTTCATGATTCGATTACGCTTTGAATTTCTGCATGAAATAGAGCGTCCGGGAGCCTTTGGCATACTCTTTTCAACATACTACTGTTTGGGACATACTAATTCTATTTTCAGATACTATTTAGGATGCATAGTAAGCGAATTGGGAAGCAGCAAAAGACTCTGATGCAGACTGATGCCCTCCTCCCTCTTTTATGAACAATAGATGGTTCATAAACCTGATCTAATCAGGATGAAGTCAATGCATGTGTGTTTACCTAATTCATTTGTAGACTGAAATACATTGCATGTTCTCTCTGTTTAATGGATTAAACATTTTTTAAATCAGACGACGCTGGGAAATTATGCAATGTTGTTGTTTAGTGTTGCAATAATAATATTTAGTATAATACAACTGATGCTATTTTATCAGCAATTAAAATAATAAGTGTATATATTTATTTATTTAATGATCAGTACAGTATATTTACAATAGCGAACACACACCCTGACCTCAATGTAGATGTAAATGCAGATTTCTTGTTGGAGCTTGGTAAGCTGTACCACTGGACACACATGGACTTGAGTTGACCATGTTTTTAGTTTGTTTCCTGGACTTTGAACATCTCTGGACATTTGTTGAATTAACTTCTGGGAGAACTGTCCCTCAGAGGTGTTTTGCTCTCAGAGAATCTCAGAAATGGTGTATTTTGATGTGTTGAACGCTCTGGATGGATGTGTGTGTTGTGTCAGTGATTGATGTGAGGTGTGTGTAAGGCTTCAGGATGAAACGCACCATTAATCTCCTCACGTGGAGTTTCAGCTTTCCAGGAATCAGCAACTGTTGCTGTTAATGGACTGAAGAGGGAATGAACGAGTCTGAAAACACTGGAGGGAATTCGGGAGTTCTGCAAAGTGTATTAACAGCAGGATTAAAGTGGATTAATCCTGTATTTTGTTTCTGCAGACAGCATCAGTTTGGCTGAGTGTGTGTGTGGTTTGATGTGTGTTTTTTAGTACTTATTGCCATGACATTGTGGTGTGTTTTTGTGCATGTTTGCTGTGAGGGTTGAATTTAGGCATAGAGAAGAGACTATATAGTACAGTAGAAGCATAGTTACATTTCTGGGAAGTCCCCATAAAGTGATTAGATGTGTGTGTGTGCGTTTGTTTGTTTGTTGTTCCCTGCCATGTCGTGTTTGTGTGTGAGTTTTCACTAGTGTTTGCTTCAAGACGAGTGCTCTTGCTTTAAGGCACAATGCCGGTCAGTGTGTGTGTGTGAGCTGGTCAAACAGCACCAGTCCAGCTGTCTGAAGCACACAGACCAGCCTTTATATCACACTGAAGGAAAGAGCCAACATACTGCGATATAATCACACCATGCAATGCTTGAGTTCTGCAATACTGCCTCTATAGTCAAACATCAGTTTCCTCAAATGAAATAATTAGCTGATAAATCAGTGCTGCTACTTACATTATAATATAAAAAAACAGGATTTAATTACAAAATTATGATGGTGATTTAGAGAGATCAACGTCATGATCCCTTAAAATAAATCATATTAAATATAAAAATATACATAATACAGTAGTACAGCTATTAAATGTATTATTAGTAGTAGTATTTTATAATAATGTTATTATTGGTATTATTATTAATATTAGTAGTAGTAGTGTTATTATTGGTGGTGGTGGTGGTAGTAGTAGTAATATTATTGTTATTAGTAGTAGTAGTGTTATTATTGGTATTATTATTAATAATGGTAGTAGTAGTAGTGTTATTATTGGTATGGTAATTAATAATGGTAGTAGTGTTATTATTGGTATGGTAATTAATAATGGTAGTAGTAGTAGTGTTATTATTGGGAGTGGTGGTGGTAGTAGTAATATTATTATTAGTAGTAGTAGTAGTAGTGTTATTATTGGGAGTGGTGGTGGTAGTAGTAATATTATTATTAGTAGTAGTAGTAGTAGTGTTATTATTGGGAGTGGTGGTGGTAGTAGTAATATTATTATTAGTAGTAGTAGTAGTAGTGTTATTATTGGTATTATTATTAATAATGGTAGTAGTAGTAGTGTTATTATTGGTGGTGGTGGTAGTAATAATATTATTATTATTAGTAGTAGTAGTAGTGTTATTATTGGTATTATTAATAATGGTAGTAGTAGTGTTATTGGGGGTGGTGGTAGTAGTAGTAATATTATTATTATTAGTAGTAGTAGTAGTAGTGTTATTATTGGTATTATTATTAATAGTAGTAGTAGATTGTTATTATTGGTATGATTATTAATAATGGTAGTAGTAGTGGTGTTATTATTGTTAGTAGTAGTAATATTATTATTATTAGTAGTAGTGTTATTATTGTTAGTAGTAGTAATATTAGTATTATTATTAGTAGTAGTAGTAATAGTAGTATTAGTGGTAGTCAGTAGTTATATAACTATAACATTCATTCATTAATTTTATTTTCAGCTTAATCCTTTTATTAATCTAGGGTCGCCACAGTGGAATGAACCGCCAACTTATCCAGAATATGTTTTACACAGCGGATGCCCTTCCAGCTTCAAACCAGGCTTACCACTGAGCCACTATATCGCCCCCAAAAATGCTTGATAAAATGTTTAAAATCCATTAAGAACTCAATGTAAAGTAAAAAAAAAACAACAACAACAAACAAATTTGCTAATAAACAATTTTTTTGCAATAAAAATAAAAATCCTGATGCTCAAATTCCCAAGTTTATTTAAATTCTCATTTATTCCCAAGAGAAACAAGCGCATGTGCATTGCAGATATTGTAGATGAACTCAAAGTGCTTTCTATAGGAGCTGCTTTATTATTATTATTATTATTATTATTATTATTATTATCATCATTATTATTATTATTAAAGGGGTCTGTAGTTGTGGTTCTGCAGTGTTATGTAAGCAGTGCACACACACAGACACACTCTGCTGATGTTAAAGAGTGAATGAACAGCAGTGTGTGCTCATGCATGTTCCCAGTGCAGGTCTGAGAACAGTTAAACACAGGCTGTAATTAAAGCCGGAGCCACAGACACGCAGGCTTTTCCTTCCACATCTATTTATAGCACAGCAGGCTTGAGTTACAGTCAGACCCACCGGCCCCAGCCAGACCTCCAAACACACGTCACACACAGCACACACACGGATATAAGAGCCAACATTCACCCACACACACAGTGATTTTCAATAATATCACACACACTCAAAACCATCAATGACCACAGCAAACATCTCAGCATCCAGCAGAAAATTCTGCTTATGTCAGGTAGTGTCTGCAGATACCAATTAAACAAATAATAACAATTAAACACAAACAAATAATAATAATAATCAAATTGATAATAATAACAACAATAAAACGCTATTTATTTATTTTATTATTTTCTATCACTACTACTACTATCATTGCTGATTTATTATTCTTGTTGACTTAATATAATATATTTATATATATAATATATTAATATATTTCATAAAGCTTTAGTTAAATAAAATCAGTAATTGTTAATTAAACATGTGTTTTTTAAATAGTTATAATACTATAAATAGTTACTAATACTACTTAAACTAGCGGCTAGGTGGCGCAGTGGATCGGGCTGTCGCCTCACAGCAAGAAGATCACTGGTTTGAGTCCCGGCTGGATCAGTTGGTGTTTCTGTGTGGAGTTTGCATGTTCTCCCCGTGTTGGCGTGGGTTTCCTCCGGGTGCTCCGGTTTCCCCCACAGTCCAAACTCTTGCGCTATAGGGGAATTGATCAACTAAATTGGCCGTAGTGCTTGAATGTCTGTGTGTGAGTGTGTATGGGTGTTTCTCAGTACTGGGTTGCAGCTGGAAGGTCATCCGCTGTGTAAAACATATGCTGGAATAGTTGCCGGTTCATTCCACTGTGGCGACCTATGATGGAAAAGGGACTAAGCTGGAGGAATGAATAAATGAAAGCTTTTTTTGCTAATGCAGCTGATTTTGTCGTGTGTAAATGTGATCGTATTCATTTATTAAATATGTTGGTGTTTTATGGATGATATGGCAGTCAACATGAATGAATAAACAAGTTATGATGGTTTTTTTATATTTAATTTGTGTAATTACATTTTAGTTGTCTTGTTATTACTTTATTATTATTATTATTATTATTATTATTATTATTATTATTATTGTTATTAAGGATAATAATAGACATAATAATAACATTGATATATTCTCATGTCTGGTATATTATTAGTGTTTATGTTATTTGTATATGTTTTTTATAAATATGTATTTATCACATATAATATTTACTCTAATTTATATAGCATAATTCCTTTATTTATATATATATATATATATATATATTTCAAATAAAGGCATATCTTTCTATAAATACTAATTGAAAACTAAATTATTCACCCTGCATTGCAATCTTTATTATTTTAAAAATATTTCCCAAGTAATGTTTTCCAGATCAAGGACATTTGTCGGTATTTTTTATTATATATTTCTTCTAGAAAAGTCTTATTACTTTTATTTTGGGGGAATTGTTTCATCTACAGAACAAACCTAACCTGCCTAATTAACCTAGTGAAGCCTTTAAATGTCACTTTAAGCTGAATACTAGTATCTTGAAGAATATCTGGTCTAATATTATGTACTGTCATCATGACAAAGATTAAAGACATCAGTTATTAGAAATGAGTTATTAAAACTATTAGAAATGCTTACTTTATATAATATAATAATATCACAGGAGGGCTGTGTTATAATTCGTTGTTATATGTTTATAGCTGTATGCACTGAAGCGTATGCAGCTCTTATAAATAGTGTTCTGGCGTTCTTCGTCTTCTTCATCTAGGAAGGGCAAAGGGAAGCCTAATGGAAAGAAGCCGCCGACCGAGGAGAAGAAGCATTATTTGGACGCCGAATACACCAAAGTACGGGTGGTGGACTTTGAGCTGAAGGAGCTGGTGGTTCTGCCCAGAGAAATCGACCTTAATGAGTGGCTCGCAAGCAACAGTAAGAGTTATTTAACATCTTGCATGCTAACACACTTAAACAATATCTGTTAATGAACAGTTTGCGTATTTTGTGTTGTTTTGGGTTTATTTGCGGTTGTGAATTGCATTACTGTATGTTCACACCGAAAGCGGCGAGAGCGTTAAAGAAGCCGGAAGTCATTCATTTTCAATGAGAGCTGGCAGCGAGGAGCAGCGTGGCCGTCTTCGTCGGTGTGGGCGTCGAGGAGAGTTGAAATCAAGTTAACTTTATGGTAATGCGCTATGATGCGGTTCGGTGGCAAGCAATCAGAATGAAGAAGTCCACCGCTTGAGAGGAGTCCAGGTTTTGACCACAGTTGTTCCCAAGGGTTTGATTAGTGCAGTCGCCGGATTTCTAATTATTTGCAATGTTTTCTTACAGGAACATGCATTAAATAAGTTACTGGCGAGTTACTGCCGTGCATTAATGTTATATATATTACTCTTTAAAAAAGCGGGAATCTCATGCGACAGTACAAAACCGTATTGCTGCTTCAGGATATTTCAGACATGTGGACATATTGGATAATTAAGTGGAGTAAAGCCACACCACATGCAACTCGATCTTCCATTGTTAAATGAATTTGAGAAGAAGTGCGCAACATTTGCACACTAGAAAGCATGTTTTATGTGGGAATCAGTGGTGTAGTCGGGGTTATACGCACCTATGCTCAGTACGCCTACTTTTTTCCACTAGCTGTTTGGGTATTACGACTTCTGAGGATCAATAATTGCGTATACCCTCGGTATACTCACTTGTTTTGCTGATTAGACTTGCCTAATTTACGTATATTCGCATCCTTTAACTGTATACCCAATAGTTTTTTTAACTCTCATCTTAATTTGTTGCAATTGGTGCATTTTTGTTGATATTTTGCGCCATTCCCCGCCCCCTGATGACCTCAGCAGCTGTGAGAAAATTTCGTGAGTTTTTCAAAGTCAACTGAATGATGGCTCGCTGAAACGTTCAGGTAAAATGATAAAACAGCATGGGTTGGGTGGGTAATAGTACACCACTTTTTTTTTTTTGGAACTACACCACTGGTGGGAATGTAACTGATATGCTGCAACGGCCCCTTTAAATACGAGATCAATGTAGCAAATTTTGACACTCTCTCCGCCGGAGCTGAAGACAGACAATGTTGTCGCCAGGGCGGCCAGAGCGACCTTTGACGCTCTCACCACCATCGGTGTAAATTCACAGTTTTGGGATGTTGATCTCTGCTCTGTCCTCTTCTGATGTTGATAATTCAACTCTACAGTTTAACAAAGGGATTTTTATTGACATTTTAGTAGTTTGAAATAATAATATAATGTATAAGAAATAGTAAAAGTCTGTAAAATAACAGTAAATGTACTGCCAGTTTATTACAAGGTTTATGTAGCATAATAATAACGGACCATGCAAGCCAGTGGCGACAGCGGAGAGGGAAAAAACCTTCACTAATGGCGGAAGTGAAGAAAAAAAAAACCTTGAGAGAAACCAGGCTCAGTTGGGCACGACCATTTTAATTTCTCCGCTGGCCAAACGTCTTGTGCAGAGCTGCAGTCTCAGTGGCGGAGGCTGGAAGCTGGCCTCAGCGAAGACTCGTCTGTCTCTGGAGCGTCACAGGAATCAGTCTCATGTTCTCCACTCCTCCATGACCATCACAGTAGCTGCTCAGGATACGGCCTGGTCCAGGATATGGAAACCTTGGGATCATCTCGTCGTTGGTCTTGGATCGAATCAGTGACTCTGCATAGTCTGAGGGCCTCGGGAAGAGTATCCCCAGGGGGAAATGGAGAATAAAGAAAATAATTAGCGTAGCTGATGTTCACAGTGTATATCAACAAGATGCAGAACCTGTGTGGAAGCCCGCTAAGTGGTGCACTAAGTGTATGCTTTACTGAACAGATAGGTCTTTAATCTAGTTTTGAATTGGGAGAGTGTGTCTGAGCCTCGGACATTATCAGGAAGGCTATTCCAGAGTTTAGGAGCTATAAATGAGAAGGCTCGACCTCCTTTACTCGACTTTGCTATTCTATGTACTACCAGTGTGTGTGTGTGTGTGTGTGTGTGTGAAGCGCTGTGACCTTTGACCTGCTGTGAGCGTCTGGGTTTGTGCTGTTGTGTCTTCTCTCCAGGTGTGTTTTGAAAACATCTCTTCTTTCATCAGAGGGAGTTTGTATGATTTCATCTTACATAACCGTGATAAAAGCGGCTCAGAAAAACATTCCAGAGGCTCCAATCACGCCATTGTTTGCGTTTCCCTCGATGTTATCTCCAAAGAAAAACACATGCGAAAGAGCGGCTTAATTTAGGAAACTTTAATACACTTTCAAATTCCACAAACACGCTTATTAAACCACATCACTGCCTTTTATGGAGAACTGAAGCCATTGCTGAGGATCAGTTCATTTTACAGCTGCGTCTTTACAGCTTTTCCTCTCAAATATCACTCGATTACAGGATCACTTTCACATCTCCGCAATATATGACTGAGTATATATAGGATATATTAGATGCATACGGTATAAAAGATGCACTTGTTTTATTTAAAATGCTGTAAAAA
>NC_079452.1:22368287-22393287 GCF_903798145.1 Danio aesculapii
TGCCACATTGTTTAAAATATGTTTCTAAAAAATAAATAATTATAATTTTATGTTGAGGCAAGTAAAAATTCTTTAGCATGTAGTCCTGTAGGAGTCTAAAATTTCATTGGTAATGGTCTTCAAAAGTCTTGTGGAAGCACTGTAATGACACAAGCCCTGTGTGTAACCTGCAGGTAAGGAGTTCCCCAACACCTTCGACTCTCTGGTGAAGAAGATCTGCAGGTATCTCTTCCACGTTCTGGCTCACATCTACTGGTCGCACTATAAGGAGACGGTGGCCATGGACCTGCACGGACACCTAAACACACTCTACACGCATTTCATAGTTTTTATAAGGGAATTCAATCTGATGGACCCCAAGGAGACCTCAATAATGGACGACCTGACGGAGGCGCTGTGCACACCTCTGCCGCCACAGAACCACGTGACGGAGAGATGAGGCCCCGGGGCCCGAACGCACAGCTGACCCCCGGGTTCAGACGAACTACAGCGTCCCAAACCCCCCCAACCCTCACCCTTACACAAACATGTCATTAGAACCCAGTAAAGGAGCGCTGGAAGAGCTCGTGTTGGCCCTTTCACCAAGAGTCGTCTTCTAATTCCTCCTGTTTTCACGTTTTTCTTTGTGGCTAATTTGGCGACGCATTCGAGCAGCACTTTCCCCTCCTCTCTTGGTTTCATAAGGGTCGGTATCAAGGATTCTTTTTATTTTTTATAGGGTAAAAGGGTGTGTGTGCGTGCGTGCGTGCGTGTGCGCGCAATAAATGCCTGTGTGCGTGTGTGTATATATATGTGTGCGCGCATGTATATATGTGTGCATGCATGTGTGTGTGTGTGTATATATATATATATATATTCACATGCATATATATGTGTGAGTGTATATATGCATATATGTGTGTGGGTCTGCGTGTGTGTATGTATTTGTTCGCACACGTATGTGTTCGCTTGCGCATATATATATATATATATATATATATATATATATATATGTATATATATATGTGTGTGTATATGTGTTGTGCACATGTATGTGTTAGTGTGCACATATATATGTGATATATATACACACACACACACATATATATATATATATATATATATATATATATATATATATATATATATATATATATATATATATATATATATATATATGTGTGTGTGTGTGTATTCACATGCACATATATGTGTTCGTGTGCATGTATGTGTTCGCATACGCATATATATATGTTCATGTGCGCGAATGTGTCCGCGTGCGCGTACATGTGACTGTGTGCGTGTATATGTATGTTCCCGTGCACGTGTATCTGTTCGTGTGCACATATGTGTTCACATGTGTGTGTATACATATATATATATATGTTTGCGTGCGCGCATGTGTTCGTGTACACATATATATGTTCATGAGCACGTGTATGTGTGTTCACGTATGCATGCAAATATATATATATATATATATATATATATATATATATATATATATATGTGTGTGTGTGTGTGCGTAAAAGTGTGTGTGTGTGTGTGTGTGCGCGTGTGTGTGTGTGTGTGTGTGTGTGTGTGTGTTCAAGGCTTTTGCACTCAGGAACTGAGAGAGCCGTCAATGCTACCTGCTCACCCACAGGCCTCTTGGTGTCACTTATTCATCATATAGCTAAAAAGAACGGCCCTCCATGTACATGTTGCGTATTAGCATGTTAACCACTGTAGAGGAGGCCAGTTTAGGCGGCCATGTTGGCTCCAGAGTCTGGCTCCGCATCTGTTTTTCTCTCTCTCTCTGAAAATGACAAAGACATTGGTGTTGTCTGCTGTTGATCCGGGCTCTGGACGTCCCGCGTTTGGGTTGTAATCATGTCTAGCGTCATTCTGAAAAGACGATTCGTTGAACGGAAAAGAATGTACACTTTAGTCTATGTATGGATGGCAGAGATTATTATTATCTGGGAGCGACTGAGAAAAGAGCGCCGGCTGTTTGAGTTCTTCATCATCATCATCATCGTCATCACTGCAGCTCCGTGACCTCTTGGTGAGAAGATCGGACCTTTTGCTTTTTATTTAATTTATTTCTTCATGTTTCTCTCTTCTTCTTCTTCTGTTCTGTTGATTTTGTTTGTTTTAGTTGACTTTTTTCAGGGCTCCTCAGTTCTGGCTTTTTGTTTTATGTATTTTAAGAATACTTTAAGTTAAAAGCGATTTAATATTTTAAGCTCTGCAAAATTATAACCTAATAAAATATTTAAAAGTCACTAACGTTATCGTATTTGGCTTCATTCTTCACTGTTTGCTGGCAGTTTAATGTGTGTTGTTCTTTTACAGCTAGTGTAAGGTCTTACAGCTTTTATACCTGCTCACCCACAGGCCTCTCTGTGTTACTTTATTCATCATAAAGCAATGCCATTCTAAAACACAGCCCTCCATGTATATATTAGCTAGCGACTGTACATCATATGAGAGTAGTATCTGTGACCTCACTTATAGGTTTGCGAAGAGCGCGAATGAACTACAAGTAGGCGTGGCCAACCATCACCATTTTATTCACGCGTCATCGCACCGAATGGGCGTTACTAAACAAGGGCAAAGAGGCGGAGCATTAGTGGAGCTACAGACGGGCTTCTCTTTGGAAAAAACGCTTAATACTTCATTACCTGCGACTCGTTTGTGTTCTGACCACATGTGCTTGGCTGTACACTATATCAATAAAGTGTTTAGTCTTTAAAAACACTGTTGTAATACTTTGAGCCACTAAGCATTGTTCCTATGGTGTTTTTCTACAGGAGGAAAATGCGAATGACTTCCAAACACTTCAGATATATAGTGTGTGTTAGTAAATGCAAGACTATTGATGAAATCCAGGCATAACACTGTATGACAACGCTTCAGATGACTGTTCTAGAGCCTACAGATAATCAATCTGTCAGATTCTGGAGTGTTTTACAGGTCTAAAGAAAAAATAAATGATAAATTATCTTAAATAAGACCAATGCATTTATAGAGATGGTATAGAAGTATATAATTTCACTCTTCTGAGAAATGGAGGCCATTTGAATGGTTTGTGAGCACAATTAAGTGCACACAGCATCCCATATCATCTGATAATTATAGGAAATAATTCCAAAAGGCAACTGACTGTGTAAAGCCACATAAAACAACACAAAAATATGATGAATATGCCAAGTTCAGTGGCTAATCAGCCGGAATCAGCTGAGGTAACGAGACAGCGAGCAGCTAAACCTAGCTGTCACTCAAGTGGCCACGCCCTTAATTATGCAGACTTAATATAATTTAATATAAACAAAACGGATGAGTTATGAAAAACTACCTCACAGTTGTCATGAAGGGTAATTTTAGTTGTATAAACCAAAACCATCTGTTGTACCAGGCTGTAAACATGTTTTTATCAGCTGCAAAATTGGCCAATTTAGCATTGCAGTCAGTGAGCATCTGGAGTGAGTTCTGGAGCCCCCCCAAAGGCCAGTCGATGAATTGCAGTTTCAGTTACTTCCGTATTGACTTCACGAGGGAGAGCGGGAGATTGCCGCTTGGTATTAGCATGTTAACCGCTGTAGATGAGGCCGGTTTAGGCGGCCATGTTGGCTCTGCAACTTTTTGCTGTTTTTTTGTTGGCAGTGTAACACATCTTGTTTTTTTCCACAGATGCTGTAAAGTTTTTATTATAATCTTTATACAGTTAAAGGCGAAAAATATTAAATATTTTTCAAATATTTTCCATGTGTTAAACATCTGTTAAAGGGCACCTATTATGCAAAACTGACTTCTATAAGAGGTTTAAACCCAGTTGTGTGTCAGCAGTGTGTGAATATCTCCAGCCTCTAATGGTAAAGATGAATCAATTTGTTTATAATCAGAACCGATAAAAAATGTCTGCAGAAACACTTTGATTGACATTTTCCCTTTGTATGATGTCATCAGAGGGGGAAAGCCCCGCCCACTAGGGACCATCTCTCCCTCATTAGGATAAACAGCAGTCTTGAGTGAGAAGCAGCCGGTCACCATTCGAGTATTGAGTCTGCCGTTATGCTGACACACAGGCATTTATAACTCCGCCCTCTTCTGAAAAGAGCACAATCTCATTTGAATTAAAAGCGACAGTCACCAAAACACCACGATTAGTATCAAAGCCTAAAAGGGTCACTAATCACTAAAAAGGGCGGGCACTAATGTACTCGTTTGACATCTGTTCTCTGATTGGTGTTTACAGGCACAAGGGCGGGATCAACAGACACTCACATGAAATCCACCAATAGAAATCCATCAGCCAGTCAGTCACTTTCAGCACCTTCTCTATTTACTTTATTGTACAATATATACAGTTATTATACAAAGCATATACAGCTTCAAGCATTCCAAATGTACAATGTGCTGTTTTTATTTGTCTGCTCGCACAAATGCAGAAAACACACTGTCCTTCTGCTCCAGCAGGACGTCCGGTTCATCATACTCGATTATTCCACCATGTTTCATCACGATCACCACGTCTGAGCCCAGGATAGTGTGAACACGATGCTGTCCGACACACACGCAACAAATACATATAATTTCAGAATTGTAAGATGTAAACTCACAGACTCACACATATATACATAAATATATATATATATATATATATATATATATATATATATATATATATATATATATATATATATATATATATATATATATATATATATATATATGTATATGTATATATATATGTATATGTATATATATATATATTTATGTATATATGTGTGTGTCTGTGAGTACATATATATGTATATATATACACGTACTTATATATGTATGTGTGTGTGTGTATATATCATCTAAATAAAAATTGGTCACACTTTACATTGTTTTCATTAGTTAATCTATATTTACTAACATGAATGACACTTGAACAGCATTTATTATAGCTCAACATCTATACATATAACAATGTATTATAAAAATTCATGCTTTATTTGAACTATCAATGAACATCTTTATTTTCTATATTCCATATCTTAACTTTAAGATTAAAAAATAATAAGCGTGAGGAAAAAGTCTGAATTGTGAGGCATAACACTTGCTTAACACAAATTGATCAAAATATTGGAAGATGTAAACTTGTACTTTGCAAAAATAATAATAATAAATTGTATGATGATGATGATGATCTGAATTGAATCTCCCCAATAGCTTTATTAATGTGAACACTGATTTTTTCTTCTTTGTTTTTGTCTGTCAGAAGATTTAGTGACTGTTGTGTTGTATTGTGAACTCACAGCTATAGTGACCACGGTCCGGTCTGCAAACGCCGTCATGACCACTTTCTGCAGGATACTCTCCTTCAGGAACAGAGAAAACGACAGTGAGATCCAGAATAAATGTATGTACATGCAATAGTACATAGATGAATTAAAAGCTTAGTTGACCCAAAGATGTACATTTTGTCATCATTTCCTCACTTGTTTCAAAGCTTTATGAGTTGCTTTCTTCTGTTGAACACAAAAGAAGATAGTTTGAAGAATGCTGGAAATCTGTAAGCATTGACTTCCATAGTATTTGTTTTCCTACTCTGGAAGTCAGTGGTCACAGGATTTTTGCTTTATTGTGTCCAACAGAAGCAACTCAAACAGTAAATGTTTGGATGAACTTGACAGTAAATATTGAGTAAATTAAAATTTTTGTGTGAACGGTCTTTTAATGGCACATATAAAGTAATAATCCAATAATCCCTTCAGAATTTCAAATCAACATACACTTTGTCTTCATTAATTCACCATATACATGTTTTTTACAAAAGAGTGTGCAGTTCATTTTTCTGTTTACATGGTAGAATCTTAAAGGTGTAGTATGCAGTTTTCTCCACCAGAGGGCATGTATTCACAACAAACAAAGGCTAATTTTAATATGTCTTAAAATATTATGCCTTTAATATGCTATATTTTAATGAGTGTGGAATCATCAGCAGTCTTCATCAGCACTCCTGCAGAAATCTTCATTGGGACACATTAAAAAGCCATGTTCCCAGTACTTTTATTTTGTCAACACTCAGATTTCAGATTTCATATAGTTAAATATCTTCTAAATGGTGTCATAATCTAACATACCAATGCAAAGGTTATTTATTCAGCTTTGAATCAATGCATCAATCTCAATTTCCAAGCATTGACACTTATGTCCACTGTCAGGTGAAATGCATTACACGGAAGAGTAAAAAACTTAGAAATGTTGCTTGGACCTGATAAGAATAGGCTAAATGTCATATATATATATATATATATATATATATATATATATATAGTTATGGTTAAACTGTGCAAGCAGGAAAGCATGTGTTGATGGAGCAGAATATGGAGCTCTGTGTGCTGTAGAGACTGTCCAGCAGCTGCAGTGTCCACAGTGTACAATACAGTTTAACCACATCCAAACGCTTCTAAAAGATGGTCTTGGATGGTTAAACGGATATAAAAACACGACACAGAGAGGTAATTTGATAAAAAATAACAACAATATTATTGTGTTATAGCTTAAATAAACTTTATAATGCAAAAACAACATTATTAACATATTAATACAGCTGTTTTGTGTCAGTTAAATCAGTTGACTGTTAAAATTCTCATTTTTAACCCAGCTGGTTGAGTTATTAAATAAATAACCAGAAGAAGGTTTAAAATAACCCAACAAAGCACCAAATATTTAACTCACCTAGTTGAGTTATTAATTAATAATCTAATGAAGGTTAAAAATAACCCAACAAAGCACCAAATATGTTTAACTCAACCATTGGGTTAAATAAATAACTATATATATATATATACACACACACAATTATTTATACATTTTGAAATATGAATTGCATGTACATATGACATATTTGTATATCTTTGAAATCTAAACATTATCTTGTATTTTACTATGATTAGGAAATATTAGAGATTAGATCTGCTGCACATCATTTACAGTAGGCCTATATGTGTCAGAAAATCGAGTGATTAAATGCATATATACAGTGCTTGACCAATACATATGTCCAGTATTTCTGTGATTCGGTGCAAATGAGATCTTAAGTGAACTGTGAAGTTCTCCTTAATGGCGCACCGACCACTGTTTTCAAGCAGACTCGGGTACAGTTCCTCCGTCTGTGCACATGGAGATTAACTTTAATTCTATTCTACCTCTACGCTTCAAGCATGGCTTCAAGCATGGTCTTTGTTCTGTGTCTCCCGCCGATAGTTTAAATCTGAGGTAACAAACTAAACTGAAAGCCACGCTGCTTTATAAAACAAATAACTGTATGTATCGAAACCACGCATTATTTTGAGAGGGGTCTGGCTGCAGACTCTGTGCAGTGCAATCTGAGCTGCATCCAATGCTTTTGAATGGCTCACCTAACCCTACCCCTCACAGTGACATCACTCGCTCCATTTGAGTGCATTGTGTCTGACATTGCATCGCTAAGTGATGCAATCTCAGCTTGCATCATAAAGGCTGCATCCAGATACTATTGATTATTTTACACTACTACGAGCACACTTTTAACACATCTGTGATCATTATTTTACCAATGATGCAGCATGGGGAGATTCCTGAGTTTGCAGTAACTGAAATGCAGACACAACAGCACTGGTCTGCAGAAGGGCTGCTTTAGTGCATATCTACGCTTCAGGGAACAGCCAATGCTGTCTGATCACGAGTCTCCGTGTTATCGTACGCATCAAAGGGTTAAAAGTGTGTTTATTTTATTATGCAGCGATTCTTCTGCGTACCACTAGAAGGAAGCTGTCCCACCGTTTGAACCACTGTTGTAATGCATCACTTTCAAAAGTAGCTCTCCCCAACACTGCTCATGGCTGCTCCTGTGGTCCAGGGTCATATATTTGAATATTGTAATGTATGTAAATGAGCTGTTTTCCTCACCGTTGCCATGTCGATGGAGGCCGTGGCTTCATCCATGATGAGGATGCTGCTCTTCCTCGCAAAGGCCCGAGCGAGACAGAAGAGCTGCCGCTGACCCTGACTGAAGTTCTCTCCTCCTTCAGTCACCACTGCATCTGTGTTCGTTCAGCAACATTCAAGTAAGTGTACAGTCTGTGTATAAATGGCATGATGTTGTAAACTAAGTGTAAACCACGGGGGAGAATTAAAACTAGTGAAGTCACCGAGTCCTCCAGGTAGAGCTTTAACAACCGGCATCAGCTGAGCGATCTCCAGAGCCTCCCACAGCATTTCATCAGTGGCCTTTCTCTCTGGATCCAGATTAAACCTGCAGTGTAGAGAGCAATGACAGATAAGCTAGACCTGAAGACTACTGTAGTCTGCCATGATCTAATTCTGGAATATAAACTCCGATGTTTCGTGAAGGAAATGTACTTCCTTTTTAAATGAGACCTGACTTTAGTAAAGGAATCAGTGTGCAAGTCCTCACCGGATGGTCCCACTGAACAGTATGGGGTCCTGCAGGATGATGGAGAACTTTGATCGGAGGGTCTGCAGGGGAAGCTTTGAGATGTCGATGCCATCGATGCTGATCTGTCCTGTAAGAGAACAGAAGTCATATATTACACACACATTCTCGCGTCGAGAGCTCAGGATGGAGGTATCTGACACTGCTCTTACCCTCAAACGTGTCCACCATCCTGAAGAGAGCCAGAGAGAAGGAGGATTTACCGCTGCCCGTCCGCCCACAGATGCCCACCTGAAGGAGAATACGCACAGATAAGCAGTGTAAAGGCCCCGCTTACGGTAAACAAACATCTATTTGATTCTTCATTTGAGGCAGAAAAGAAGTTGGAAGGATAGTAATCTTGCCTAGGGTCACAAAACATCTGTAAATATGCAACTACTACATATATACACCCTAACCGGCCACTTTATTAGGTACACATTACTAGTACAAGGTTGGACCCCTTTTGCCTTCAAAACTGCCTTAATCCTTCATGGTGTAGATTCAACAAGGTGCTGGAAATATCCCTTAGAGATTTTGCTCCATATTTACATGATAGCATCACGCAGTTGCTGCAGATTTGTCGGCTGCACATCCATGATGCCAATCTCCCATTCCACCACATCCCAAAGGTGCTCTATTGGATTGAAATTGTGCTTTATAACATGGTGTGTTATCCTGCTGGAAGTAGCCATCAGAAGATGGAGACACTGTGCTCATAAAGGGATGGACATGGTCAGCAACAATACTCAGGTAGGCTGTGGTGTTGACACCATGCTCAATTGGTACTAATGGACCCAAAGTGTGCCAAGAAAATCTCCCCCACACCATTACACCACCACCACCAGCCTGAACCGCTGATAAAGGCAGGATGGATCCATGCTTTCATGTTGTTGAGGCCAAATTCTGAGCCGAGCATCCGAATGTGGCAGCAGAAATGGAGACTCATCAGACCAGGCAACGTTTCTCCAATCTTCTATTGTCCAGTTTTGGTGAGCCTGTGTGAATTGTAGCCTCAGTTTCCTGTTCTTAGCTGACAGGAGCAGCACCCGGTGTGGTCTTCTGCTGCTGTAGCCCATCCGCCTCAAGGTTGGACATGTTGTGTGTTCAGAGATGCTCTTCTGCAGACCTCAACGAGTGCTTATTTGAGTTACTGTTGCCTTTCTATCAGCTGGAACCAGTCTGGCCATTCTCCTCTGACCTCTGGCATCAACAAGGCATTTCCGTCCACAGAACTGCCGCACACTGGATATTTCCTCTTTGTCGGACCATTCTCTGTAAACCCTAGAGATGGTTGTGCGTGAAAATCCCAGTAGATCAGCAGTTTCTGAAATACTCAGAGCAGCCCGTCTGGCACCAACAACCATGCCACGTTCAAAGTCACTTAAATCCCCTTTCTTCCCCATTCTGATGCTCGCTTTGATCTGCAGCAGATCGTCTTGATCATGTCTACATGCCTAAATGCATTGAGCTGCTGCCATGTGATTGGCTGATTAGAAATTTGCGTTAACGAGCAGTTGGAGAGGTGTACCTAATAAAGCGGCCAGTGAGTGTGTATGTATATATATATATATATATATATATATATATATATATATATATATGTGTGTGTGTGTGTGTGTGTGTGTGTGTGTGTGTGTGTGTGTCCTGACCTTCTGTCCAGGTCTGATGTGAGCACTGACGTGTTTCAGCACTGGTTTCAGGCTGCTGTCATAGCGAACGCTCAGATTCTTGATCTGGATCTCACCATACTTTGGCCATCCTGCAGGAACCTGAGCGGGAGCTGAAAACACACACACACACACACACACACACACACACACACACACACTTCATTTTACACATTAATTTCTGAATATGTGCAGAGAGTGTGTGTGTGTGTGTCTGTGTTTCTCACTCATGATGTTGTCGTAACTCTCCGGCTGAGTGTGTATCAGGCCGCTGACTCTCTTCACACACCCCAGCTGCACCTCCATGTCTGCCAGATTCCTCACGATCCAGTTCAGGTAGTTGGAGACCTGCAGGAGCACAGACTGTCACTATGACAATCATTGTGTGTGTGTGTGTATGTGTGTGTATATGTGTATGTTTATGTGTGTGGTGGCATAGTGGCTCAGTGATTATCACTGACAGCAAGAAGGTCATTGGTTCAGGTCCTGACTGGGTCAGTTGGCATTTCTGTGTTCTTGGGAACTGATGAACTAAACTGGCCGTAGTGTGTGTGTGTGTGTGTGTGTGTGTGTGCGTGCGTGCGTGCGTGCGTGCGTGTGCGTGTGTGTGTGTGTGAATGAGTGTGTATGGGTGTTTTCCAGTACTGGGTTGCAGCTGAAAGGGCATCTGCTGTGTAAAACATATGCTGGAGTAGTTGGAGGTTCATTCCACTGTAGTGATCCCTGATAAATAAAGGATGAAAATGAATGAGTATGTGTATGCGTGCATGTCCATGTGAGGTTTTTACCATGAGAGCGTATGTCAGTCCCAGTCCAACCAGTCCAGCTGAGAGCTGACGGTACAGAGCATTGGTTATTGAAGCCACGGCTGCAATCAGCACCACCAGCGCACCGATGTACTCCTGAAACACAACCAGCACACACACAATCATTACAATGCTGAAACTCATACTTCAATATAATAATGTCTCATCATATAATAATTCAGGATGGGCTGATAATTCTGACTTCCACTGTATATATATATATATATATATATATATATATATATATATATAGAAAAAACACATTTCTAAATCTATTATAATGTAGATGTCATGCTTTAATTACCATGCGGACCTCTAGCCAGCGATTGGCCGCCGTCAGGAAGAGGGAGGAGATGTTATTGGCATCGGTGTATTCCAGCAGTTTCTTTTTAAACCTCTGCTCGTGTCTGAAAACACAGTGAAATCAGTGGACAGACAATTATCTCTCTCTTTATCTCTCAAATGATTATTTAGGCTTTATTGGCATGACTTGTTTAGGATTGCCAAAGCATTGTCCAATACATGAATAATGAACAAATAATTATAAAATACATTCAAAAAAGGAAAGAAAACAAGAATAGATCTGTAAAGTATTTAAAAAATATTCTGGACTGCTGTGTGTTGCCTGAAGGCTCTGCTGTATATTTCATATATATTTTAAATATATTTTAATATATATTTCATATATATATATAGTAAAATGAATTCATTAATTGTGTGTGTGTGTTACCTGAAGGCTCTGATGGTTGTGAGGCCCTCAATGGTCTGTGAGTAATGAGACAGAAGTGGCATCTCAGTGCTGTCCTCCAGCTGCTGCAGATCTCTACAACACACACACACACACACACACACACACACACGTGAAATGGCAGAATAACTGATATCGATTAAATCCAAGATAATGCACCAGATAGTGCTTTAAAACAATTTTTAAGATGTTACCAATATTACCATGTTTGGCAGCGTTGTACCAAACAGTTTACTAAAAACTCAACGGTAAAGCATTATGAACGTTGAATGATTATGATCTAGATGGTTGCACGGATGTTTGGTTGGTTGGTTGGTTGGTTGGACGGATGGTTAGATGGATGGTTAGACGGATGTTTGGTTGGATGGTTGGTTGATTGGACGGATGGTTAGATGGAAGGTTGGACGGATGGTTGGTTAAACAGTTGGACGGTTGGTTGGTTGGTTGGTTGGTTGGTTGGTTGGTTGGTTGGACGGATGGTCGGACGGTCGGTTGGTTGGACGGATGGTTGGTTGGACGGTTGGACGGATGGTCGGACGGTTGGATGGTTGGTTGGTTGGTTTAGTTAAACGGATGATTGGACAGATGCTTGGTTGGTTGGTTAGTTGGTTGGTTGGTTGGTTGGTTGGTTGGACGGATGGTCGGACGGTTGGTTGGTTGGACGGATGGTTGGTTGGACAATTGGACGGATGGTCGGACGGTTGGATGGTTGGTTGGATGGTTGGTTGGTTGGTTGGTTGATTAGTTAAACGGATGGTTGGACGGATGGTTGGACGGTTGCTTGGTTGGTTAGTTGGTTGGTTGGACAGATGGTTGGTTATTTGGTTGGTTGGTTGGTTGGATGGTTGGATGGTTGGACGGATGGTTGGTTGGTTGGTTGGTTGGTTGGATGGTTGGTTGGATGGTTGCATGGATGGATGGATGGATGGATGGTTGGGTGGATGGATGGTTGGTTGATTGGTTGGTTGGATGGATGGTTGGTTGGTTGGTTGGATGGATGGATGGATGGATGGTTGGTTGGTTGGTTGGATGGATGGATGGATGGATAGTTGAACGGTTGGTTGGTTGGTTGGTTGGTTGGTTGGTTGATTGAATGGTTGGTTAGTTGGCTTGCTATAGTCTCAGTGGTTAAGCAACATGAACCTTTTTTCCGATTCTGCTTTATATAATGCGACTGACCTGGACGCCACCCTGAAGTATTTCTGGATGAAGTAGCAGGCGACGGTGAGCGGCAGCAGAGCAATCAGAAACACTGGTGTGACGTATGAGATCACGCCCACAGCTGACACACACAGCAGAGTCGAGCGGCTCAGACACTCCATGGTCACCGGAATATGCTGAAATCACACACACGCACACACACGCACACACACACACACACACACACACATTTAATGATAAATATACCAGGTTTATTAATTCAAATCTCACTTAGCTTCCCAGATCAGAACTATGTAATAGGTATGGAACGTGGTATTTATATGAATTTTCTTTGTGCGGTTGAAGTCAGAATTATTAGCTCTGTATATCAGTATTTTTTTTTCACCCAGTTTCTGTTTAACAAAGGTTTTCTTCAACACATTTCTAATCATAATAGTGTTAATAACTCATCTCTAATAACTGATTTCTTTAATCTTTGTCATGATGACAGCACATAATATTAGACTAGATATTCTTCAAGACACTAGTATTCAGCTTAAAGGCTTAACTAGGTTAATTAGGGTAAAGATAGGGTAATTAGGCAATTCATTGTATAACAGTGGTTTGTTCTGTAGACAACACAAAACTAATATTGCTTTTTAAATGTATTTCATTCGAAGTGAATGTTTTAAAATGACTGTTTTTATTCAATGTTACTGTTACAGGAACTGTTATATCAGTGTGAAGATTGTGATGTTTTATGTCCATTGTCCAACATTTCAGTCAAAGCTGTTTTTTACACTACCTGATCAATAGTGTTGGTGTCCGTTGAGAATCGGTTCAGAATGTTCCCCAGTGGAGTCGTCTCAAACAATCTGGTGGAGATCACAGAAGAGTTTGTGCGTTCAGTTTTTAAAGTCCATGTGAAATCAAAAATTACAATGTTCATTTTGCTAGCACACATTGAAATGTTTGTCAGTTTGAGGCTCCACCCACTATATTTTGACTACGCCCACTTACAGTTTGCCATGAGGGAATGATGTGCACAAAGAAAGCCCCGCCCCCTACTCAATATTCCATTTCAGATTAAAGTATATCAACATAATGAAATAAAAGTCTCAGCAACTACTGGCTCATGTGGACTTTGAAGGCAACCAATTATATGCCCCTTTTTACATGATGTAAACTATGTCTCTGATGTCTCTAGACTATGTGTGTGTGAAGTTTGAGCTGAAAATAGCAGACTCCTGTCGCTGTTCATTTGTGCTTCATCTAAAACTCCACATCTATAATCCTCTTAGTCTATGCTAATATTATCTTCAGCAGCTCAAACACTCTAATGGCTAATGGACAGACGGCTGCTTCTCACTCAGGGCTGCTGTTTATGCTAATGAGATGGAGAGATGGACACTAGTGGGCGGGGCTTTCCCCCTCTGATGACACGTACAAAGAGAGAATGTCAATCAAAGTGTTTCATTCATCAAGTCTGATTAGAACAAACACAATTCATTCATGTTTAATCAGTAGAGGCTGGAGATATTCACACACTGCTGACACACAAACCCCTTATAGAAGTGAGTTTTGCATAATAGTATTGTTAAAGTTAATGTTGATAGCATATCACACAGACCTCATTGGTGCGAGGACGATGTTGCGCAGGAGGCTGCAGTGAAGCTCTTTGGCCACTCGTAAACCCGTCCATTCGACCGCCAGAGATGTGACGAGACACAAAATGATGCCCAAAGCACACAACACACAGAAGACCTGCAGATACCACGAGTGGCTGAACACACAGTCCTGAGAAAGATAAGTGAAACGCAATTCAGACAAGCACTCTACTAATAGCCTATCAAAGATGCCGTGTAAGTGTGGTAAATATTGTTAGACAGTCTCCTGCTGTTTATTCATAGCAAACAATGCAACCCAGACTCATATTATTGCAAAACATAAAATACATTTTGTGTATTTTGTTGCACGTTTCAGATGACAAATCCACTAGAGGGCGCTGTCTACATTTTTGGGAACATCAAATACATTACTTAAAAGGTGCGTTTTTGTTGTACATTTCAAATGATGAGTTCTCTAGAGGGCGCTGTCTACAT
This sequence comes from Danio aesculapii, assembly GCF_903798145.1. Classification (NCBI taxonomy): domain Eukaryota; kingdom Metazoa; phylum Chordata; class Actinopteri; order Cypriniformes; family Danionidae; genus Danio; species Danio aesculapii. The sequence goes on from NC_079452.1 coordinate 22,383,185, forward strand.
GTTTGCGAATCTGAAATATGTTACAAAGGGTTTGTTTATTGAACATTTCAGATGGCAAATCCACTAGAGGGCGCTGTCTACACCTTTGGCAATTTGATATACATTACTTAGGGTTTGTTTATTGCATGTTTGAGATGAGAAATCCACTAGATGGTGCTGTCTACAGTTTTCAGAATAGAAATTTGTTATTTATGCTATGTTTATTGTACATTTGAGATGACATTTTGTGCATTTTGTTGCATGTTTCAGATGACAAATCCACTAGAGGGCGCTGTCTACATTTTTGTGAACCTGAAATACGGGACTTAAGGTACGTTTTTGTTGTTCATTTCAGATGACGTATTCAGTAGAGGGCGCTGTCTATATTTTTGTGAATCAGAAATGTTACTTAGGATTAATTATTTGAACATTTTGACTGACGAATCCACTAGAGGGCGCTGTCTACATTTTTGCGAACATGAAATATGTTATGTAGGGTACAATTTTTGTACATTTCAGATGATGAATCCAGTAGAGGGCGCTGGTGCAGTTTTGGGATCTGAAATATAGTACATTTTGTCAGTGAGCTAAGCTAAATAATTTAGTTTTTAGTTTGAAAAAAATACTATTTTATTTAACCCACTGTCAGATAAATAATAATGTTCATTTATTATTTCTGAAATGGGATTAAAATGTGTGGTTTTTTTTTATTATACAGCTTCCATAATATGATTTAAGCACTCTTTTTTAGTTTAAACTTCAATGTACTTTTGCAGAAAGGTTTCCAGAGAATTGTTCTATTATGAAATCGATTCTGTGAAGATATGAAGACACTTTTACCAGAATAACAAGTTATTCAGCTGGGACTGTAAACCGTGTTTTAGTGGACAGACGGTCTGCTGGGAGATCCAGAAATGCTCAAACATCTGCGTTCACACCCTCGAGACCCGACAGCAGTGTGTGTGTGTGTGTGTGTGTGTGTGTGTGTGTGTGTGTGTGTGTGTGTGTGTGTGTGTGTGTGTGTGTGTGTCTACTTGATCATATTTTGGGGACAAATTCGTACCCAAATGCGAGTAAAACCTGACAAAATCTGTAAAAACCTCTTTTTGGGGTGTCCTCATTTATTAATCGGTAGAGCTCGAAGGAGCCTGAAATACGCTACTTTAGGGTTTGTTTATTGAACATTTCTGATGTCAAATCCACTAGAGGGCGCTGTCTACAATTTTGCAAATCTGAAATGCGTTACTTAGGGTACGTTTATTGTAAGTTTCTGATGAAAAATCTACTAGAGGGCGCTGTCTACACCTGAATTTGATATATGTTACCTAGGGTTCATTTCTTGTATGTTTCAGATAACAAATTCACTAGAGGGCGCTGTCGACAAGTTTGCAAATCTGAATTGTTACGGTACATTTTGTTGTACATTTCAGATGGTGAATCCTCTAGAGGGCGCTGTCTACATTTTTGTGAATCTGAAATATGCTACTTAGGGTTTGTTTATTGAACATTTTAGATGGCAAATCCACTAGAGGGCGCTGTCTACAATTTTGTGAAATTAGTATATTTGTTACTTAGGGTTTGTTTATTGTACATTTCAGATGGCAAATCCACTAGAGGGCGTTGTCTACACCTTTGTGAAATTAATATATATGTTACTTGGGGATTGTTCACTGTACATTTCAGATGGTGAATCCTCTAGAGGGTGCTGTCTACGTTTTTGCGAATCTGAAATACACTACTTAGGGATTGTTTATTGTACATTTCAGATGGCAATTCCACTAGATGATGCTGTCTACAATTTTGCGAATTTGATATACATTACTTAGGGTTCATTTATTGTACGTTTTACATGAGAGATTCACTAGTCTACATTTTTACACATCTGAATTAAGTTACTTATGGTGCAATTTGTTATATATTTCAGATGACGAATCCTCTAAAGGGTGCTGTCTACAACTTTTTGCAAATCTTAAATGCTTTACTTAGGGTTTGTTTATTATATGTTTCAGATGACAAATCCACCAGATGGCGCTGTCTACACTTGCAAATCTGAAATACTTTACTCAGGGTTTGTTTATTGTACATTTCAGATGACCAATCCACTAGAGGGCGCTGTCTACAGTTTAGCGAATCTGAAATATGCTACTTACGCAACTTTTTTTTGTACATTTCAGGTGGCAAATCCACTAGAGGGCGCTGTCTACATTTTTATGAATCTGATATATGTTACTTGCGGTACTTTTATTGTATGGTTCAGATGGCAAATCCACTAGAGTGAGCTATCTAAATTTCTGCAAATCTGAAATATGGTACATTTTGTTGTACACGACATGTCATATACACCTAAGATGCTTTGAGGTCGAGTAATTCGAGTAAAAATTAGTAAATCATTTTTGTGTGAACTAGCCCTTATAAAACTATGAAAGATTTCCACAACTTTTCATAATGTATTGAAGCTGTTTTTGACCTTCTATCTGACCTTAGTGAATGTGCAGTTTCTCTCTGCGCTCTCGCTCTGTGCTGCGATGACGTCTGATGTCCAGTGCGCAAGCCAGAAGTCGATGCCGACCATCAGCGAGTGTTTCGCGAGCTGAGAAACAATGAGCAGCGGCAGCAGAAACAAACCGGCCGCTTTCAGATACGTGGCGAAGGAGCTCCAGGGAATGGTGGTCCTGTGACGCAGCTCTGCCCCCAGGCTGTCCTCATCTGTGCTGGTGGAGCTGTCTGAAAAAACACAACCACACATCCATTTACTTGAGACTCACTCTGAATGAAAAATTTGAATCAGTGAGTTGTTTACTGAAGACTCACTCTGATTTAATCATTTGAATCAGTGAGTTGTTTACTGAAGACTCACTCTGAATGAATCATTTGAATCAGTGAGTTGTTTACTGGAGACTCACTCTGAATGAATCATTTGAATCAGTGAGTTGTTTACTGGAGACTCACACTGAATGAATCATTTGAATCAGTGAGTTGTTTACTGGAGACTCACTCTGAATGGATCATTTGAATCATTGAGTTGTTTACTGGAGACTCACTCTGAACAAATCATTTGAATCAGTGAATTGTTTACTGAAGACTCACTCTGAATGGATCATTTGAATCAGTGAGTTGTTTACTGGAGACTCACTCTGAACAGATCATTTGAATCAGTGAGTTGTTTAATGAAGACTCACTCTGAACAGATCATTTGAGTCACTGAGTTGTTTACTGATTACTCACTCTGAATAGATCATTTTTATCGGTGAGTTGTTTAGTTAAGACTCACTCTGAATGGAATCATTTGAATCGGTGAGTTGTTTACTGGGGACTCACCCTAAACTGATCAATTGAATCAGTGAATTGTTTACCGGAGACTCACCCTAAACTGATCAATTGAATCGGTGAGTTGTTTACTGAAGATTCATTCTGAACAGATCAATTGAATCAGTGAGTTGTTTACGGGAGGCTCACCCTGAACTGATCAATTGAATCAGTGAGTTGTTTACTGGAGATTCATTCTGAACAGATCAATTGAATCAGTGAGTTGTTTACTGAAGATTCGTTCTGAACAGATCAACTGAATCAGTGGGTTGTTTACCAGAGACTCACTCTAATGAACTAAAATCACTAAAACTGAAACTAACTATATAAAACCTAAACAGAAATAAGTTCACAAAATAAAAACTTAACCAAAACATCAATGAAACATACTAATACTAAACTGAAAAGCACAGCAAATTTAAAAATAGCATAAAAAAACTCATTTAACCTACAATAACCTTGAACTGAACTAAAATATTAGGCACACACCTTAGTAAATACACACATGCTGAATAAGTACAGTAATGGATGCTAATGCGCTCATGCAAGAATGAATGAATGAATGAAAAAGGAGAAGGTTCAGATATTTCTTCATGCGTTTGAAGCTTCTGGACTGAATCAGAATTGAAGTGTTTTATCACATGCATGAAAATAAAGCCTTTGCACTGGATATGCTAATTAATTATCACTAATGTGATAACACCAGCATGTCTTTGCGTTCCTGGAGGATGTGAAGCACTCTGAATTCTTCACCAGCACATGCAGAATACCTGATGTTATAATTTTAGCTCAGGGCAGTGTAGTGGATGCTGTGTATTGTATAGTGTTATGTAACTCTATGAATGCTGTATTAATGGTGCAGTATATTAATATCCTCGGGCTGCATGCTATTCATCTGAGCAAACTCAAAGATTCATGCTATTGAGAGCAGACCTTTCACTTCACTAACAGCACCATCAGCTGCTGCTTATTTCCCAAATGTCCAGAGCGGAGAAACAACACAAATGTGGAGACAAAAACATCAGAGCATCATATATCACATCCCAGAAGCATTTTTATGAGTAAAGAAATGTTTTTAAACTTTTTTTTAAACATTTTTAAAATGTTTATTATTTTTTCATTTCAGTTTATGTATTTATAAATATATTGTATTTTTTTATTTATCAAAATTGTTCAATGTATATATACTTATATTATGAATATATATTGTGACGATTTTAAAAATAGTATTAAACATTATTTTTTAGATATTTATTTAATTTTGAAAAGTGAATGAATTGGAGAGAAAAAAATATATAATTCAAATTATATAAAAATATATGTATATATAATTAAATAATGTATTTATGTATTTATATTTTGAATTATGTATTAATCAATTTATTTATGAAAATTATAATTGCAATGAAGATTTAAAAAATATAATTAAACACATTATTTTTTAGATATTTATTTACTTTTGAGAAATGAATAAATTAGAGAGAAAAAATATCTAATTTAAATTATATTTAAAACAAATAATTGAAAAGTAAATATTGAGTGCATTATTCATTTATGCATGTATGCATTTATGTATTTATTTATGTATGCATTTTATTTATTTATTTATTTATTTATTTATTTATTTATGCATGTATGCATTTATTTATTTATTTATTTATTTATTTATGCATGTATGCATTCATTTATGTATTTATTTTAATTTATTTATTTATTTATTTAATTATTTGTTTATGCATGTATGCATTTATTTATTTATTTATTTATTTATGCATGTATGCATTTATTTATTTATTTATTTATTTATTCATTCATTCATTCATTCATTCATTTATTTATTTATTTATGCATGTATACATTTATTTATTTATTTATCCGTGTATGCATTTATTTATTTATGCATGTATACATTTATTTATTTATGCATATATGCATTTATTTATTTATTTATTTATTTATTTATGTATGCATGTATGCATTTATTTATTTGTGTATTTGTTTGATTATTTATTTCAGAAGTATATTATATTATGTTATGTTTTGGTGGAAGCACTATAATATCTCTGTTTAGTAGAATAATTAATAAAAAGTTATATATTTTGGAAGACAAAATATCTTAAAATATTAAATATGCATAATATTGATATTTGAATTCATTAATAGGAAAATCATTATAGTAATGATTTATGTGTCCAGGTGTACTGATGATGGATATAGAAGCACAGATTTCAGCAGGAGTGTTTTTACCTTCGTCTTCATCATCGGTGGCCACAGTATCTCTGGAGTACATCATCGCTCGTCTGAAACTCTTTCGCTTCAGCTCGGTCGAGTTCTCCTACGGACAGAAAAACAACAAAACTGCAGATATGTTTCTATAATAGAAGAACATTATATTAAAGGATTTTATAAATAATACAAATGTTAAATAAGTTAAATAAATATACAATCAAATAAATCAATGTCATTTTGCATGTCATATAAAGAAAGCTCTTCCTACTTTGTCCTGTCTGTTCATCAGGGTTCTCCACTGCTCAAACAGCTCCGGTTCTGCACACTGGATGTCCTTCAGGGTCCCCTGAGTTTGTACCGTCCCATCTCGCATGGCTATAATCTACAGAGCAACACACACACACACACACACACACACACACACACACACACACACACTGAAAACACTGATGAACACTTTCCATCAGTTCAGACTTTTAATGTGATAAACCAAAATGCGCATAATAATAGGTGGATGGACACACAGCTGCTGAAAGCTGATAATACTGAAGTGTGTTTTACCCAGTCTGCGTGTGGTAAATACTGTAGTTTGTGTGTGACCAGCACCACGCTCCTCTTCTCCTGACGCAGGAACTTCAGGATGCCTTCATGCATGAGGTGATCGCTCAGGTGGATATCCAGAGCCGAGAACGGGTCATCCTGGAGACACAAACACACATACACATTTTCACTAGTATGCTGGACACACAGCCACTCATAGGGCTTTATAGGCTCTGTCAGACACCCGAAATGACTACAAACCTCGACAAGTTGGCATGAAATCTAAATTGACGCTGTATTTTTATATGTGCTTGTTATAAATGATGTGTCTGTGCATTTCATTATTTTGTAGAAATTCATTATTACGACTTTCTTCACTTCTATAGTCACATGGAAGGTCTTTTGGGCGGAGCTATGAGTCATTTTAATCAACTCAGTAATCCAAGTAGATCATTTTAGCTGTCAGCCATTTAGGGTGGAGCTGTCAGCCATTTAGGGTGGAGCTAGAAGTAATTGAAGGCGGGCCTATCAGTCATTCAGGGCAGTGCTATCAGTCCTTGAGGGTGGGGCTATCAGTCATTTAGGCCGGGGCAATCTATCATTTTAGGCAGGGCTATCAGGCTTTTGAGACGGGGCTATTTGTCATTTGTGGCGGGGCTATTAGTCATAATGTTAGCTGTCAGCAATTTAGGGTGGGGATAGAAGAAATTGAAGGCAAGCTTATCAGTCATTCGGGGATGGGCTATCAGTCATTTAGGGCGGTGCTATTATTCATTTTGGGAGGGGTTGTCAGTCATTTAGGGCAGGGCTATCGGTCATTTAGGGTGGGGTTATCGGTTATTTAGGGTGGGGCTTTCAGTTCTTTAGGGTGGTGCAATCAGTCAATTAGGGTGGGACTATCAGTCCTTCAAGGCGGGGCTATCGGTCCTTAAGGGCGGTGCTATTATTTATTTTGGGAGGGGCTATTAGTAATTTAGGGCAGGGCTATCAGTCATTTAGGGTGGGGCTATCAGTCATTTAGGGCAGAGCTATTGGTCAATTAGGGCAGGGATATCAGTCCTTTAGGGTGGGGCTATCAGTCCTTTAGGGTGAAACTATCAGTCCTTTAGGGTGGAGCTTTCAGTCTTTTAGGGTGGGGCTATCAGTCCTTTAGGGTGGGGCTATCAGTCCTTTAGGGTGGAGCTTTCAGTCTTTTAGGGTGGAGCTATCAGTCTTTTAGGGTGGGGCTATCAGTCCTTTAGGGTGGGGCTATCAGTCCTTTAGGGTGGGGCTATCAGTCCTTTAGGGTGGGGCTATCAGTCCTTTAGGGTGGGGCTATCAGTCCTTTAGGGTGGAGCTTTCAGTCTTTTAGGGTGGAGCTATCAGTCTTTTAGGGTGGGGCTATCAGTCCTTTAGGGTGGGGCTATCAGTCCTTTAGGGTGGGGCTATCAGTCCTTTATGGTGAAACTATCAGTCCTTTAGGGTGGAGCTTTCAGTCTTTTAGGGTGGGGCTATCAGTCTTTTAGGGTGGGGCTATCAGTCCTTTAGGGTGGGGCTATCAGTCCTTTAGGGTGGGGCTATCAGTCCTTTAGGGTGGAGCTTTCAGTCTTTTAGGGTGGGGCTATCAGTCTTTTAGGGTGGGGCTATCAGTCCTTTAGGGTGGGGCTATCAGTCCTTTAGGGTGGGGCTATCAGTCCTTTAGGGTGAAACTATCAGTCCTTTAGGGTGAAACTATCAGTCCTTTAGGGTGGAGCTATCAGTCCTTTAGGGTGGAGCTTTCAGTCTTTTAGGGTGGGGCTATCAGTCTTTTAGGGTGGGGCTATCAGTCCTTTAGGGTGGGGCTATCAGTCCTTTAGGGTGGGGCTATCAGTCCTTTAGGGTGGAGCTTTCAGTCTTTTAGGGTGGAGCTATCAGTCTTTTAGGGTGGGGCTATCAGTCCTTTAGGGTGGGGCTATCAGTCCTTTAGGGTGGGGCTATCAGTCCTTTAGGGTGAAACTATCAGTCCTTTAGGGTGAAACTATCAGTCCTTTAGGGTGGAGCTATCAGTCCTTTAGGGTGGAGCTTTCAGTCTTTTAGGGTGGGGCTATCAGTCTTTTAGGGTGGGGCTATCAGTCCTTTAGGGTGGGGCTATCAGTCCTTTAGGGTGGAGCTTTCAGTCTTTTAGGGTGGACCTATCAGTCTTTTAGGGTGGGGCTATCAGTCCTTTAGGGTGGGGCTATCAGTCCTTTAGGGTGGGGCTATCAGTCCTTTATGGTGAAACTATCAGTCCTTTAGGGTGGAGCTTTCAGTCTTTTAGGGTGGGGCTATCAGTCTTTTAGGGTGGGGCTATCAGTCCTTTAGGGTGGGGCTATCAGTCCTTTAGGGTGGGGCTATCAGTCCTTTAGGGTGGAGCTTTCAGTCTTTTAGGGTGGAGCTATCAGTCTTTTAGGGTGGGGCTATCAGTCCTTTAGGGTGGGGCTATCAGTCCTTTAGGGTGGGGCTATCAGTCCTTTAGGGTGGGGCTATCAGTCCTTTAGGGTGAAACTATCAGTCCTTTAGGGTGAAACTATCAGTCCTTTAGGGTGGAGCTATCAGTCCTTTAGGGTGGAGCTTTCAGTCTTTTAGGGTGGGGCTATCAGTCTTTTAGGGTGGGGCTATCAGTCCTTTAGGGTGGGGCTATCAGTCCTTTAGGGTGGAGCTTTCAGTCTTTTAGGGTGGAGCTATCAGTCCTTTAGGGTGAAACTATCAGTCCTTTAGGGTGAAACTATCAGTCCTTTAGGGTGGAGCTATCAGTCCTTTAGGGTGGAGCTTTCAGTCTTTTAGGGTGGGGCTATCAGTCCTTTAGGGTGGGGCTATCAGTCCTTTAGGGTGGGGCTATCAAGAAAATAAAGAAAAATCTGAGAAACATTTCTCAACGCAATATAAAAGTTAGAAATGTACTGCTAAAGCACATTATAAACACTCTGAAGTGTGTAGTGCTGAACTGTGGAGTTTAACCATTAAATTGTTTACTATTCTGTTTGATTGACAGGCAATCTGGCCAATCAAAACGCTGTCAACATGAGGGTGAGTAATTAATAACAGAATCGTCATTTTAGGGTGAACTAACCCTTTAAATACTGTATGTAGAATCTGTGTGTGTGCGTGTGTGTGCGTGTGTGTGCGTGTGTGTGTGTGTGTGTGTGTGCGTGTGTGTGTGTGTGTGTTCAGAGAGTGTGTAAAATGATGTCTTACCAGGAAAACCACATTAGTTTGCTGGTAAAGAGCTCTGGCAACACTGATGCGCTGCCGCTGACCACCGGAGAGGATGATGCCCTGCACACACACACACTGCTGAATCTCACACACTGTCAAACACGCACACAGTATAGAGCAGAATGTGTGTTTGCTCAGATTCATACCAAATGACGTACCCGCTCTCCAATCACGGTCTGATCTCCTTGAGGAAGAGTGTCCATATCAGGCCCGAGCTGACAAACCTCGATCACATCCTTATACCTGAACACACAACAGACAAAATACAGGACACACGCTTCAAACGTGACATTTACATACTATAAATCAACATAATAATAATAATTGATAACCATTTATTAACTATAACACTCAAAATACACTACATGCAGTCAATGAGAAACTGAATCATGAATATACATACACACAAGCAGACCTTTTATGAGTCTTTGAGCAAGTATTAATACTGTGTGTGTGTGTGTGTGTGTGTGTGTGTGTGTGTGTGTGTGTGTGTGTGTGTGTGTGTGTGTGTGTGATATAGTGTTTGCTTTGGGCACACTTTGACATGGGGATTTCCTCCAACACACCTATCGTTTCTATTATGTGCTGAGTTTGAATGGAGTGTCTGTAATGTAAATCTAAAAAACACCATATAGATGTCCTGCAGCTGATGTAGAGTTATGTAAGCCAGTGTCCTGTGTGTGAGTGTGTGAGTATGTGTGTGTGTGTTTCAAATAAAGGACGTTCCCTTCGGTCACTGCACTGTGTGAGTGTGTGCAGTGTTTCAGATTAACCCCATTCTCTGTGGCCTGTGTGTGTGTGTATGTGTGTGTGTGTGTGTGTGTGTGTGTGTGTGT
>NC_079452.1:22398287-22428287 GCF_903798145.1 Danio aesculapii
TGTGCCGAGGCTCTGAGCTCCTGGTCCTGCTGCTCAAAGTTTCTGTTTACATCTTGTTTGGCTTTATTCTTACGGTTCACCAGTTTGGCCTGCAGCTGAAGCGCATACTGAGAACAGATGGAGAACACCGGTCAATACTGCAGGAAACACTCAAACACTCATGCACAATTTCAGGAAAAGCATGCAGGAAGAAAACACTGCATTTCTGAGTGTGCCTCTCACAGGTGAGTGGGCTTGACAAACCACCTGTAGAAACATTTATTTGTGATATATTTATGATGACAGCACATAATATTAGACTAGATATTCTTCAAGACACTAGTATTCAGCTTAACGTGACATTTAAAGGCTTCACTAGGGTAATTAGGGTAAAGTTAGGGTAATTAGGCAAGTCATTGTATAACAGTGGTTTATTCTGGAGACAATCCAAATCTAATATTGCTGAAGGGGGCTAATAATATTGACCTTAAAATGGGTTTTAAAAAATAAAAACTGCTTTTATTCTAGCCGAAATAAAACAAATAAGACTTTCTCCAGAAGAACAAATATTGTACGAAATACTGTGAAATATTCCTGAATCTGTTCAACATCAATTGGGAAATATTTGAACAAGAAAAACATTCAGAGGAGGGCTTATATGCAACAACAGAAATGCTGAAACTGAATGTGTGTTTTCGAGACTGAACTGACCACAGACTTGATGTTTCCGTTGTTGTTTGTTGGCGTTTGTGCGACAGGATCCTGATCCGTCTCGATCTCTGCGCTGGACAGAAACTCACTCAGCTTCTGCACACTGAGGAGAAAGGAGACGCGTGAAACTCAGCCAGACAGTCAGTATTAGCAACTGCAGTGTCTGATGCTGACCTGACGAGCGCCTTGACTGTGGAGTGCAGGACGCTGGACAGCAGAAACAGAGGCGTCACCAGGATGTGGAAGAGCGACAGCGAGCCGAACGCCACCGCAGGAGACAGAGCGAAGTCTGAGGAGCTCTGCAGGTGCACATGAACCACGAAGATCTGCCACGCACGCACACACACACACATACATACACATGCATGCACAGACACACACACATGCATGTATATGCACACAGACATGAATGCACACACATGCATGCACACACACACACACACACACACACACATATATGTATGCATACACACACACATGCATATGCACACAGACATGAATGAACACACACACATGCATGCATACACACATGCATGTGCACACAGTCATGCATGCAAACACACACACACACACACACACACACACACACACACACACACACACACACACAGATGTATATGCACATAGTCATGAATGCACACACATGCATGCACATACAAACACATGCATATACACACAGACATGCACACACGCACATGCATGCAAACAGACACATGCATGCACATGAAAACAAACACACACACACACACAGACACACATGAAGTCCTGCAGTTATACAGACGAGAGAGAATAATAGATGAGGATGAAATGCAGACTCACTGTGAGAACAGCAGCTATCGGGATGGCAGCATTCATGAAGACTGAAGAGAAAAAGAAATGTGTGAATGAGTTTGCATGGGTGTTTCCCAGTACTGGGTTGCATCAGCTGTGTAAAACATATGCTGGAATAGTTATTGGTTCATTCCACTGTGGCGACCCCTAATAAATAAGGGACTAAGCTGAAGAAAAATGAATGAATGAATAATTAGCAGTTTGTTTGCTTGTTTATGTGTGAGTGTGTGTGTGTGTGTGTGCATGCTAGTGTGTGTGTATGTGTGTGTGCATGCATGTGTGTGTTCACACATACGTGCATGCATGCATATGCGTGGATGTATGTGGGTGTACATATCTCTGTGTGTGACAACGTGTGTGTGTAAGTGTCCTCACTGGAGAGGGATGTGTAGAGTGCAAACGTCCTCAGGCTGGTCAGCTCTTGTCTGCGTGTTTCCTCCACGCTGGATCTGAAGATGTGCTCCCAGGCGTACAGCTTTAAGAGCTTGATTCCTCTCAGCAGCTCATTGGTCTTCTTCAGTCTCTCACTGGTGTATTCCTGAAAATAACACACACAACCTTTACTTCAGACACACTGGAAATCTGAGGGTATGAAATTATAACACTGGTTGGTTGGTTGGTTGGTTGGTTGGATGGACGGAGGGACCGACGGATGGACGGTTGAATGGATGGACGTATAGATGGAAGGATGGATCGATATATGGATGGAGGGATGGATAGGTGGTTGGTTGGTTGGTTGGTTAGTTGGGTGGTTGGATGGATGGATCGGATGGACGGAAGGATGGATGGATGGATGGATGGATGAATGGATGGATGGATGGATGGACGGACAGACAGACAGACAGACGGACATTTTTGGTAGTTGGTTGATTGGCTTGTTGGTTGGTTGGTTGGTTGGTTGGTTGGTTGGTTGGATGGATGGATGGATGGATGGACAGACGGACGGTTGGGTGGTTGATTGGTTGGTTGGTAAGTTGGTTGGTTGGTTGGTTGGATGGATGGATGGACCAACGGATGGACAGTTGAATGGATGGACATATGGATGGAAGGATGGATCAATATATGGATGGAAGGATGGATGGATAGGTGGTTGGTTGGTTGGTTGGTTGGTTAGTTGGGTGGTTGGATGGATGGATCGGATGGACGGAAGGATGGATGGATGGATGGATGGACGGACAAACAGACAGACGGACATTTTTGGTAGTTGGTTGATTGGCTTGTTGGTTGGTTGGTTGGTTGGTTGGTTGGTTGGATGGATGGATGGATGTATGGACGGTTGGACGGTTGGGTGGTTGGTTGGTTGGTTGGTTGGTTGGTTGGTTGCTTGGATGGATGGATGGATGGATGGATGGATGGACGGTTGGACGGTTGGTTGGTTGGTTGGTTGGTTGGTTGGTTGCTTGGATGGATGGATGGATGGATGGATGGATGGACGGTTGGACGGTTGGTTGGTTGGTTGGTTGGTCGGTTGGTTGGTTGCTTGGATGGATGGATGGATGGATGGATGGATGTATGGACGGTTGGACGGTTGGGTGGTTGGTTGGTTGGTTGGTTGGCTGGTTTGGTTGTTTGTTGGAATGGGTGGATGGATGAAAGGATGAATGGATGGATGGATGGATGGACTCATGCTGATGTACAGTACAGTATATAGGCTCTAAAGGATGTTAAAACTTAACAATGACTTAACTAAGACGTATCACATTTAATTAAAAAAGAAAACGTTATAGAACATTCTAAATGTTGTCAGAAGTATTTCAGGATAAACACTGGCTGACTTACTTATTTGTTCGTTCATTTGTTTATTCATTCATTCACTCATATGTAAATACTGCAATATGTAAACATGTAATCTATTAAAAAGTGACAGTAATTTGATTAACAGTATATTTAAAAAGTAGTTTACTCTAATTACAAGTACCGAATTTTTGTAATCTGATTACATAATCCAGAATAATATATGATGAGAGATCTGCTCACCAGTGTGCTCTTCTGTGCTCGTGAGAGTCGAGTCGCCACAAAATATTGCAGAGGAGCCAAAACCATGATGACGGTCGCACCGATCAGAGCGCTGGCTCCCAGCAGATAATACAGCAGCAAAACTCCAATCACAATCTACACACGACAATAACACAACTTATTATAAGACCAGCACACCTTGATGCTAATCAAACCATTACAGTGACTAAATGTCAGTGTTGTCAGTATTTAACCGTAAAAAAACCCTGTAAGGTCTAAACGTGCAGTACGTGCATGCATGCATATATACATTATGCTTACCTGAACTGGCATGGCCCACAGGTTTGGACACAGAAAGAAGAACCACATGAGTTGGTTAGTGTCACGGGCCACTAAGTTGCAGATCTGAGCCGTGGTCATGTCACCCATTGACATGTTAGATGTGCACAGGCGCATGATCTTATTGTAGATCTTAGTCTGTTGGAAAGGTTAGGTTTGGTTACTTTATTTTTACCAAAAGGTAGATTTGTTTTGCAGTCAAGAGATCTCATTCATGACACAGAGTTTAAAGATTATATGCACAAACACAAGTCTTCAGGTGTTCAACATACTGTAACATAAAAACATCAGAGCTGATTTAATAGATCATACCTGAATGGCTCCTCTGAGATTTATTCCGGTCTCGATAGCGACGTAATAAGAGGCCTGTAGGAATGTTCTCTGCAGAAGCAGAGCCAGAAACAGCAGAACTGCCAGAACATACGCATTCGCAAAAAACACCTCTGAGGAGATGAAGTGGACCCCCAACAGCTTCACCTGCAGGAGCACAACACTGACATTACTGGAGGAAACGGAAGGAGGAAATGGAAGGATGGATGGTGGATGGTGGATTGGTTGGTTGGTTGGATGGATTGATGTCTGGATGGGTGGATGGATGGGTGGGTCTTTGGGGTAAGTTGGTTGGTTGGATGGACAGACAGACAGATGGATGGATGGATGTATGGATGGTTAGACGGATGGATGGTTGGTTGGGTGGTTGGATGGATGGATGGATGGATGGACAGACGGATGGACGGTAGAATGGATGGATGGATGGATGGATGGATGGTTGGTTGGTTGGTTGGTTGGGTGGTTGGTTGGTTGGCTGGCTGGTTTGGTTGTTTGTTTGAATGGATGGATGAATGGATGGATGGATGAAAGGATGAATGGATGGATGGAAGGATGGATGGATGGATGGATGGATGGATGGATGGATGGATGGATGGATGGATGGAAGGATGGATAGGTGGTTGGTTGGTTGGTTGGTTGGTTGGTTGGTTGGTTGGTTGGTTGGTTGGTTGGATGGATGGATGGATGGAAAGACAGATGGACGTTTGGGTGGTTGGTTGGTTGGCTTGTTGATTGGTTGGTTGGTTGATTGGGTGGTTGGTTGGACGGATGTATGGATGGATGTATGGATGGATGTATGGATGGATGGATGGATGGATGGATGGATGGATGGATGGATGGATGGACGGTTGGGTGGTTGGTTGGTTGGTTGGTTGGTTGGGTGGTTGGTTGTTTGTTTGAATGGATGGATGGATGGATGGATAAAAGGATGAATGGATGGATGGATGGATGGATGGATGAAAGGATGAAAGGATGAATAGATGAATGGATGGATGAAAGGATAAATGGATGAATGGATGGATGGATGGATGAAAGGATGAATGGATGGATGGATGGATGGATGCATGGTTAGGTGGTTGGTTGGTTGGGGTGTGTAATTCTGTGGTTGGTTGGTTGGTTGGCTGGTTTGGTTGTTTGTTTGAATGGATGGATGGATGGAAGGATGGATGGATAGATGGTAGGTTGGTTGGTTGGTTGGGGTGTGTAATTCTGTGGTTGGTTGGTTGGTTGGGCAGACGGACGGACGGACGGACGGGCGGACGGACAGACAGACAGACGGATGGACGAACGGTCAGTTGGTTGGGTCTGTAAGTCAGTGGTTGGTTGGTTGACTAAGTCAGTAGGTGGGAGGTTGGTTGATTAGTTGATTTGTTGGGTGGGTGGTTGGTTGGTTGGATGTATGGTTATATAGATAAATGGATGGATTGGTGAGCATATAAATAAATGAATGCATGGGTATATAGATGGATGGATGAGTATTTAAATGTAAATGTAATTGATGTGTATTATGTGTGTATTTACAGGTGGTGGAGCGCTGTGATTGTCTCTGCTGATGTGCTGCAGGATGCCTGAGATGCAGAGCGGTCCAGCGAAGCCCAGCAAGTCTGACAGGAAGCGGAAGCTGATGCTGAGCAGGAGCGGAGCCCCGAACGCCTGACGCAGAGAACGCCACATCCAGCCGGAGCCCTGCGGCCGCACACACCCCGACTCCTGACACACACACACACACACGCGCACGCACGCACGCACGCACGCACACACACACACACACACACACACATTATTAGAGTGTGTGAAAAACTGTAGACATAACATTTTATTTAACTGAATGTAATGTAATTGAATTGAATTTAAGTGAACTGAACTGAACTGGATGGAATTGAATTGAACTGAATTCTCATTCTTTCATTCATTTTCTTTTTCGGCTTAGTCCCTTTATTATTCAGGGGTCGCCACAGTGGAATGAACCACCAACTTGTCCAGCAAATGTTTTACACAGCGGATGCCCTTCCAGCTGCAACCGAGTACTGGGAGGTACCCATGCACTCTCTCTCACACACACACACACACACACACACACACACACACACACACACACACACACACACACACACACACATACACTACGGCCAATTTAGTTAATCAATTCCCCTATAGCGCATGTGTTTGGACTGTGGGGGAAAACGGAGCACCCAAAGGAAACCCACACCAACACGGGGAGAACATGCAAACTCCACACTGAAATGGCAACTGACCCAGCCGGGGCTGGAACCAGCGACCCTCTTGCTGTGAGGCCACATTGCTAAGCACTGAGCCACTGTGTTGCCCTAAACTGATTTTATTTAACTGAATTGAATTCAATTGAATGCAATTAAAAACATAAAATAAATGAATAATATATAAACATCTTTAAGACATATTTTTATATAACTTTTTTAACTTTGGCTAATGTTCTGGCAAGGTTCTCTCAATGTCATGAACAAGCATTCTACAGTACAATTATTAGACTGTTACGTCAAAATTATCTTTAATAATCTTCTCAAATAATAATGTTTGCAAAGCTACATAACACTTTATAATAAATCCATTATATAAAAATAGTATAAAAACACTGAACAATACTTAAACATTTAAAGTGCGTTCATAAAACTGTCTGAAATGTTCTTTTTGCTGTAATGTAATGTGTATTTAGTGCATTTAGTGTATATGGCCAAAGACTCAAAGCACTTCACAATCTTGAAGTGGTCTTAACTGCGGCAGCCACAGAACAACAGCGCCAGTGCGCTCACCACACACCAGCTATAGCTGGAGTGGAGAGACAGTGATAGAGCCAATTCAGTGGATTGGGATGATCGGGAGGCCATGATCAATAGGGAACCTAATGGGAAACTTAGAAAAACTTAAAACCTTTCTGGTCTTTATAATAACACTCCTAAAACATTAGCGCAATGAGTTTTCTGAAACCATTCAGCTGAAACCTTTTTGTGATGTTATTTCAGAGCAGTCGAAAGTATAGTGTTCAGTGATGTTTGCACGAAATGTTCCTGTAATGTTTGCCAAAAAATGAACAAGATGTTCTTGATCAAAAACATTCATAAATAACATTTACTTACAGTGAACATTAGCAAATCATTTTAAAGCGTATTATTTTTAGCTACATAACGACAAAACCATGTTTATGCCAGAGAAAGATTATGAGATTCTGTGACTACATTACATTTTAATCATCCTCAAACTGGTAATTTAGTAACTGATGTACCAGATTATATAAATTCCACACTTCTCGCATGTCTTACGTAAGATTGTTAATCTGAAGTGTTTGTGAAGTCCTCACTGTTTTTTAGGACAAAAGGGGATAAAAGGAGTTCAGCTGTATTAGGACACACTCCGTCTGGTTATACAAGTGGATATCACTCAAAGCAACCAAAAAAACAAGAGGGATCAGGATCAAAACACAGATGCATAACATCAGAGACTGCAGATCTGTGAATTTGGCAGAGAAACTCATTCTCTGTTTCAACTTACGCAACTTCTGCTTACATGCAGAAATCTTCCGGGAAATTCACATTCTGTATTGCTGGCCTTTACATATGGCCCAAACATTTGCACATTACATTTGAGTAATGTCATGTGCATTTTTCACACTGTGGGGCACTTTGTTGTGGACAGAATCATTCAATTTTTAAAGATTTTTTGTTATTACAATGAAAGTCAGAGATTGCATGTTTCTGACATTCTTCAAAATATTTTCTTTAGTGTTCAACAGATGAAACAAACTCAAACAGGTTTAAAACCACTTGAGGGAGAGTAAATAGTGAGTAAATGTTCATTTTTTGTGTGTGAACTATCCCTTTAAATTTGCCATGAAATGAAGGATATGATTGTACTTTTTTCAATATTGTGAAGTTCATCCACCTGAAACAGTCCTGAAATTAGAAAAATAAACATTGTAGGGTGGTGCATGAGTTCATTCTTTGTAAATGGATTGGATTGTTGAAAGAAGAGCTGTGCTAACAAAATAAAGGAACATTTAACAATGGACAAAATCAGAGCAGAAAGAAGATGCCCACTGAGAGCCTGCTCTAAAGAACTGAAACCCCCGCCTTAAAGGACTGATATCTCCTCCCTAAAGCACTGATAACTCTGCCCTAAAGGACTAATAGCACCACCTTTAAACACTGATAGCTCCGCCCTAAAGGACCTATAGCACCACCCTAAAGCATTGATAGCCTAGCTTTAAAGATTGTATAGCCCCGCCCTATAGGCTTGATAGCTCCTCCTTAAAGCACTGATAGCCCCACACTAAAAGACTAAAGGCACCGTCTTTATGCACTAATAGCTCTGCCCTAAAGGACCTACAGTATAGCAACACCCTAATGCATTGACAACCCCCCTTTTAAAGATCATATAGCCACGCTCAAGAGGACTGATAGCTCCTCCCTAAAGCACTGATAGCCCCACCCTAAATCAACTGATATCCCCGCCCTAAAAGACTAATAGCAGCGCCTTTAAGCACTGATCGCTTCACCCTAAAAGACCTATAGCACAACCCTAAAGCATTGACAGCCTCGCTTTAAAGAACATATAGCCCCGCCCCAAAGGATTAATAGCTCCTCCCTAAAGCAATGGTAGCCCTGCTCTAAAGGATTAATAGCCCTAAATAACTGATAGCCCCACCCTAAAGCACTGATAGCCCTGCCCTAAAATAACTGATAGCCCCATCCTTAAGGACTAGTAGACCTAAAGAACTGAAAGCCCCACCCTAAAGTACTGATAGCTCCGCCCTAAAGCGTTGATAGCCCTGCCCTAAATGACAAATGGACCCGCCCTAAAGGACTAATAGCACTGCCTTAAAGCACTGCTAGCCCTGCCCTAAAGGACTAACAGACCTAAAGAACTGATAGCTCCACCCTAAAGCACTGATAGCCCCGCCCTAAAGGCAGTTCATGTGACCAGAAGTGTTGAAAAGTCATTTCGAGGGCGACTTTACCCCAGTGATATAAATGAATGTGCCATCTGCGAGTGATAGAAAAGAAGGAAACACATAAAGGTTTCTTTAACCACTTGAGGGTCAGTAAGTAGTGAGTAAATTTAGATTTTTGATTGAACTATCCCTTATTCCTTATAATAAATTATTTGTATTTAGACAAGAGAATCTGTGAGGCATTGATGGGGTTGAGGTTTATTTCCAGAACCTTTACTTTCTCTGTTCCAGCATTTTTGCATGTAAGAAGAGTATATTTTGATTTGGCGACTTTAATTCAGTGATATAGATGCATGTACCATCTGCGAGTCGAAGGCCTTGCGGAGCCGCTGGAAGTTGCTCAGAGCCCTCATGGATTTGGGCAGTTTGCCGATGGTCTTCAGGTCGATGGGCCGCTGGTGTGCGGAGGTGATAAACGTGTTCATCCACCAGTATGTGCTCTTGGACAGCAGGTTAACAAACGGCTGAAGAAAGCGAACGCCGAGATCCTGCAGGTCATCCGGAGGCTTGACCTCAGTGGGACACGCAAACCACATGTAACGCTGGAAAAACCAAAACACAACCATTAGGCAACACTCAGACCAGTGCTTTCATTTCAACATCAAACTAGTTCCTTTACTCTACAATTTGGCCACAATTTGCTCTGTTTCAGCAAATGGAAAGATTTTTAGCCACAAGTCTTATTTTGACACATGTTTTGGGAAAATGCTTTAAAATTTTTCAAAAACTCAACAATACACTCTTGGCAGATTGACTCCCCTTTGGTTATGTTGGTGTCTGTTTTTGCCCCATTGACTTCCATTATAATCACATTATTTTAATTGCAAAGCCATGACAGCATCTAATCATGCATTCTTGATTGTTGCTGGTTTTCCCTGATGGAAAGAGGTAAAACTTTTAATTTTAAATAGTCATTGACTTCCATAGTAGGAAAAACAAATATATTATGGAAGTCAATGGTTTTCTTCTTAATTTCTTCTTGTATGTTCAACACAAAAAATCTCACATTAACCACTTGAGGGTCAGTAAACAGTGAGTACATTTTTTTATTTTAGGGTGAACTATCCCTTTAAATTATTTGCATTTAGACAAGAGAATCAGTGAAGGCATTGACGAGGTTCATTTCCAGAACCTTTACTTTCTCTGTTCCAGCAGAGCAGCAGTTCACCCAAAAATGAAAATGCTGTCATTATTTACTTGCTGTTCACTTGTTCCAAACATTTATGAGTTTGTTTCTTCTGTTAAACAATAAAGAAGGTATTTTGAAAAAAGCTTGAAACCTGTAACCATTGACTTCAATATTAGGAAAAAGAAATAACATACAAGTCAATGGATTTCGGTTTTCTTCTTGTGTGTCCAACAAGAAATAAACTCATAATAACTACTTGAGGGTCAGTATATCGTGAGAAAATGTTCCTTTTTGGGTGAATTATCCCTTTAAACTAGACAAGCGAATCAGTGAGGCATTAACTGAGTCGAGGTTTATTTCCAGAACCTTTACTTTCTCTGTTTCAGCAGAGCAGCAGTTCACCCAAATCAAAAATAAATGTCATTTACTCACCCTTCACTTGTTCCAAACATTTATGAGTTTGTTTCTCCTGTTGAACACCAAAGAAGATATTTTGAAGAAAGTTTAAAATCTGTAACCATTGACTTCAATATTAGGAAAAAGAAATACTATAGAAGTCAATGGTTTTCTTCAAAATATCTTCCTGTATGTCAGTAATCATGTGTAAGGTTTCCTTTTTGGGTGAATTATCCCTTTAAATTATTTACATTTAGACAAGAGAATCAGTGAAGGCATTGACTGGGTCGAGGTTTATTTCCAGAACCTTTACTTTCTCTGTTCCAGCAGAGCAGCAGTTCACCCAAAAATTAAAATGCTGTCATTATTTACTTGCTCTTCACTTGTTTCAAACATTTATGAGTTTGTTTCTCTTGTTGAACACCAAGGAAGATATTTTGAAGAAAGCTTGAAACCTGTAACCATTGACTTTAATATTAGGAAAAAACAAATACTCAGTCAATGGTTTTCTTCATAATATCTTCTTGTGTGTTCAACCCCAAATCATGAGTAAATCGTGAGTAAATTTTCATTTTTGGGTGAACTATCCCTTTAAATTATTTGCATTTAGACAAGCGAATCAGTGAGGCATGGATGGGGTCGAGGTTTATTTCCAGAACCTTTACTTTCTCTGTTCCAGCAGTGCAATCAAAATATAAATACAAGGATGTTTGTCTTCATATTTACATAATAAATATACACAGTACACGCAAAATTATAATTATAATTATTAACTTTTGTTTTGTATGTGATTGGTCAGGATTAAACCATCAGCCCTGATTTATTGATTCATCACTGCTGGAAATGAATCATGAATATGAAGCCTATAGCGCAGTTCTGTCCAGCAAACAGCCTGACTTTGTAATTGACTGAAATGTTATTAAACAGTCATGAGGCCGAGCACGGTTCACTAATGAGACGGGATTATCCTCGTGATGAGTTATGAACGTTCATTTTTAGCAGTCATTAGTTCAAGACCTGGATTGAATCTCTGTTCTCCTCAGAAACAACACAAACATCCCCATAAACAGCTTAGCAAGGCACGCGGAAAGTGCAGGATTTTCCCCATCCAGAGAGATCTGGACAAACAGCTGTCGGACGGCAACACAAGTTCATTGTGCAGCGCATGCCGTGCCTTTTTATTGAGCAGTACAGCACAGTCGGCCTGGGTTTTCAGCATTTTAATCTCACTTCGAGCCGCAGCACTGCTATTATGCAACAGAGAGGATCATGTCGTACCTAAAACATCAGTGTCCTCACCGCTGACTTTAAAGGTCGGTGGTTACCCGTGGATTTTATCAGAGATCCTGCACTTATTTTATTTTATGCATTTCACACATATTGTTTATTTTCCAATTGCAGTTTGATTGATTGATTGATTGATTGATTGATTTATTGCATACATAATGAAATATTTATTTATGCACTGCACACAGTTTTGAATTTATTCATTTATTTATTTACTATTTTTGTTTGTTTGTTTGTTTTTTGTTTAAATAATTGTGCAATTCAAATCAAGTCTATCAATGTGTTTAATGCAATAGTGTTTTTTTGAAGGTGCACTTATTTTCCAATTGCAATAATTAATCAATTTTAGTCAACAAAGATGCATTATCAGAATGTATTTATTTATTTGTCTGTTTCTTTGCAATAATTGAGCACTTTAATTAAAAACCTATTTATTTTTTGTGTATTATTAAACTTCTTATGCTTATAATGTAGTTATTTATTTTTAATGCCAAAATGTGCAATTGAATTTTAAAAAACACACTGATATTTGTACATTGCATATATTATCAAATATATTGTTTATGCACAATGTTTTGAATAAATTGTGTATTTATGCAATTTAGTCAAACAATATGCAGTCTGAAGGTATTTATTTTTGTTTGTAATAATGGCACACTTCAATTGTGAAAAATATTTTATTTCTTTTTTCTTTTCTTTTATTCTTACACTTAATGTAATTTAGTCATTTATTTTTAATACCAAAATATGCAATTGACATATAAAACAGCACTGATTTATGTACATTGTGATATTATCAAAATTATAGTTTATGCACTGCACAGTTTTGAATGAAATAAATAAATATTAATTAATTATTTAATTAATTTATTTATTTATTTGTTTGTTTGTTGGTTGGTTGGTTGTTTATTTCAATAATTGTGCAATTCAATTAGTTTATCAAATCTACCAATGTATTTACTGCAATATTGTTTTTATTTTTACTGTTTCACTGCACTTTAAGTCGATAAGAACTTTTTAACAATTGAACACTTTAATTATAAAATTTTAAAACTTCTAAACTCTATCCTTATTTATTTATTTATTTATTTATTTATTTATTTATTTATTTATTTATTTATTTATTTATTTATTTATTGCATATATAATCAAATATATTATTTTTGCATTGCACAGATTTGAATTTATTTATTTATTTTTGTTTGTTTGATTGTTTTATTTTTTGTTTGTTTGTTTGTTTGTTTGTTTGTTTCTATCTATCTATCTATCTGTCTGTCTGTCTGTCTGTCTGTCTGTCTGTCTGTCCGTCCGTCCGTCCGTCTGTCTCTTTGTTTGCTTGTTTATTTCAATTATTGTGTAATTGAATTAGTCTATAAAGTCTACAAATGTATTTAATGTAGTGTTTATATTTTTATTTTTCCACTGCACTTTAAGTCTATCAGAATTTTTGGTACAACAATTGAGCAAATTTTTGATCAAAGACTTTTTTGTGCATTGAAGTTTATCCGTATTTATTTATTTATTTATTTATTTATTTATTTATTTATTTATTTATTTATTTATTTATTCTATCTATCTATCTATCTATCTATCTATCTGTCTGTCTGTCTGTCTGTCTGTCTGTCTGTCTGTCTGTCTGTCTGTCTGTCTGTCTGTCTGTCTGTCTGTCTGTCTGTCTGTCTGTCTGTCTGTCTATCTATCTATCTATCTATCTGTCTATCTGTCTGTCTGTCTGTTTGTTTGCTTGTTTATTTCAATCATTGTGTAATTGAATTAGTCTATAGTTTGTTTGTTTTATTTTGTTTGTTTGTTTGTTTGTTTGTCTGTTTGTTTCTATCTATCTATCTATCTATCTATCTATCTATCTATCTATCTATCTATCTATCTATCTATCCATCCATCCATCCATCCATCCATCCATCCATCCATCCATCCATCCATCCATCCATCCATCCATCCATCCATCCATCCATCCATCTATCAATCTATCTAAGTTTTAATATTGTAGTTTATCCGTATTTATTTATTTATTTATTTATTTATTTATTTATTTATTTATTTATTTATTTATTTATTTACAACAGCTGTACAATTTTATGATCAAAGACACATTTGTATGCATTCCACTTAAATAAGTAAATAAATAAAATAAATTAATAAATAAATAAATTGTATAGTCTATTGAGATTGTTTTTTGCTTGCAATAAGTGTCACTGAAAATCAAACAATTTTTTACACATTTATTACACTTTTGAAGTTTATCAGAAGTTTATTTCATTATGTGCAATAAATGATCAGTTTAATTAGCAGGTTTTTACTCTCGTTTGTGTGTGTGATTTGCACATTTGAATATCTAAAACTCTATAACCACAGTTGCTGTTTCTACATGTCTGTGCACTGCACTTTGCAATTTAATTATCAAAATGCAGTTCTGAGGTCAGCAGTTTAACAAGAGCACCAGACCTATAGACGAGTTCCATTAAACACCGTGTGCATTAATCTGTCTATATTGCATTATTCTGCACAGATGGATCCTCTATAATCCTCTGTGTGACTTTGCACTGACCCTGCGCAGGATGACGTTGACCTCCACACCGAGCATCAGGCCGTACAGCAGCGCCAGCAGACCCGTAATGCAGAAACGCAGCTGCCGGAGACCGATGCCGTGATCATCGTACTTCACAAACTTGATGGTTTTGGTGACAAAAGCCAAAGTCCAGTAGATCAGCAGTGCTGGAGGAGAAAAGAGCAATGGTGGATGAAGCACACAAAGCAAGCGCTGCAGTAAAAGTAGAGACACAATAATAACAGATCGACTGAATCAGTGAGTTATTCACTAGAGACTCAAGCTGAACATGTCATTTGAATCAGTAAGTTGTTAACTGGAGATTCACTCTGAATGAATCATTTGAATCAGTTTAATCAGTGAGTTGTTTACTATAAACTCACTCTGACTTGATCAATGGAATCAGAGTCATTTACTAAAGACTCACTTTCAAGGTATCATATGAATCAGTTGTTCACTGGAGACTCACTCTGAATGGATCATTTGAATCAGTGAGTTGTTTACTGGAGACTCAATTTGAATCGATCATTTGAATCAGTGAGTTGTTTATTGGAGACTTACTCTGAATGGATCATTTGAATCAGTGAGTTGTTTACCGGATTTTCACTCTAAATGGATCATTTGAATCAGTGAGTTGTTTACTGGATACTCACTCTGAATGGATCATTTGAATCAGTGAGTTGTTTACTGGATACTCACTCTGAATGGATCATTTGAATCAGTGAGTTGTTTACTGGATACTCACTCTGAATGGATCATTTGAATCAGTGAGTTGTTTACTGGATACTCACTCTGAATGGATCATTTGAATCGGTGAGTTGTTTACTGGAGACTCACTCTGATTGGATCATTTGAATCAGTGAGTTGTTTACTGGATACTCACTCTGAATGGTTCATTTGAATCAGTGAGTTGTTTACATGATACTCACTCTGAATGGATCATTTTAATCAGTGAGTTGTTTACTGGAGACTCACTCTGATTGGATCATTTGAATCAGTGAGTTGTTTACCGGAGATTCACTCTGAATGGATCATTTTAATCACTCAGTTGTTTATTGGAGACTCACTCTGAATGGATCATTTGAATCAGTGAGTTGTTTACTGGATACTCACTCTGAATGGATCATTTGAATCGGTGAGTTGTTTACTAGATACTCACTCTGAATGGTTCATCTGAATCAGTGAGTTGTTTACTAGATACTCACTCTGAATTAATCATTTGAATCAGTGAGTTGTTTGTTGGAGATTCACTCTGAATGGATCATTTTAATCACTGAGTTGTTTATTGGAGACTCACTCTGAATGGATCATTTGAATCAGTGAGTTGTTTACTGAAGACTCACTCTGAATGGATCGTTTGAATCAGTGAGTTGTTTACAAGAGATTCAATCTGAATGGATCATTTGAATCAGTGAGTTGTTTACAAGAGATTCAATCTGAATGGATCATTTGAATCAGTGATTTGTTTACAAGAGACTCACTCTGAATGGATCATTTGAATCAGTGTGTGTTTGTACCTATGAGCAGCTTTGGGAAGTTGGAGGTCTCGATGTTGTGGTAGTAGATGATGGATGTGATGGCGGCGAGTATAGCCAGACCAGCCGGCATGTAGAGGTGAAGATGACGAGACTGATTAAACCTGAGGAACAGAACAGTGCAGTTGAGAGATTATACACTACTACATGTGTTAAAGTGGAAAAAATGTAGTGAATTTAAACACATATGACAATGAAACTGAAACACTGGCCAATGTAGTGCTGGAGGTCTGATGGCTAAAAGAAAGCAACTAGT
Organism: Danio aesculapii; assembly: GCF_903798145.1. Classification (NCBI taxonomy): domain Eukaryota; kingdom Metazoa; phylum Chordata; class Actinopteri; order Cypriniformes; family Danionidae; genus Danio; species Danio aesculapii. The sequence continues at coordinate 22,414,587 of NC_079452.1, forward strand.
GTTCAATCTTCACTGATCTTCAGTAAGAGCAGAGTGTGAAGGGTTCATCAGCAGAGGAACAGCACAGTTCTGCTTCAAATACAGCTATGCACACAACATTATGGGTGACATATCAGAGTTCAGAAGAGGACAGATTGTTGGTGTGCTGGCGCATTTGTGACCAAAACAGCAAGTCAATGTGATGAGCAAAGCACCAAGAAGAAGAACCACATCCAACAGGAGGACCTGTGGACGCCAGAGGAAGTGTCCGGCTGCTAACCCTGATTATATCGATTATATGTCCACAGGGTCAATATACATGGCCGGCTGCTATAGCCAAAACTTTGGTCACTCGTGCCAATGCCAAACGCCGGTTTTAATGATGCAGCAGTGAAAATCTTGGGTTCTGGACAATGTAAAACGTGTATTGTTCTCTGATGAGTCCACCTTCACTGTCTTTCCCACATCTGGGAGAGTTACGGTGTGGAGAAGCCCCAAAGAAGCATCCCACCCAGACTGCTGATGCCCAGGGTGAAGCATGGGGGAATCAGTGATGGTTTGGGCTGCAATATCATGGCATTTCCTGTCAGGAAATGTTTACTCCCCCAGCATCACATCGTGTCCTGAACAATAAACGGCTCAATATCCCTCTGACTGCTGTGCAGGACCTGTATCTGTCATTCCCAAGACCAACTGATGCTGTATTGGCCGCAAAAGGAGGCCCGACACCATACTAATGGATTATTACACCCTAAAACCAGGCCTTTCAGTTTCATTGTCCAACTCCTGTATTATTAAATAAATAATGTGTAGTTGTGTAGTGTTTCTGACCCGTCAGAGACGATTCCCTCCGCGATCTCACACACCAGCAGGAACAGCAGGACGGCGGTCAGCAGCCAGCGCAGGTTATGACCCGGGAAATGAAGCCACGTGCTGTGGTGGATGTGGACCTTAGAGCTCTGACTGCCCCAGCCTACACAACACAACAACATGACAACACGACAGTGTTACACACAATACAATGTGCAGCATGTGCATAGTAGCATGTGTAATAAAAACAGCTTTTCTCACCAATGAAGAGGATGGGGAAGGTGCTGAAGAGCAGGAAAACGTGAGGAACCACATCGAGAGCATCCAGAAAGCATCCGTTATTCAGCAGACCGTTATCCACTTTATATGCGGAGGAGTTATCAGAACCACAGAACGACAGGGTGGAGTTGGAGACGGGCGTCTGAGGAAAACACCACACACACACATCACTTACATTGTGTTTATACTGCACAAACATTATTTTCTCTCGCCCTAAACCAACACTACACCTCACTGGAAAACTGTTTGCGTTTTACTTTACAAAGAAATCTGTGTGATTAAAAGCCTTTTGAAAAATTGGGAGACATCAGCAATGTGCTCATGAGTCCCTCTCTGTTGCATCACCTGTGTCATACCCATGACGTTATATTATTATAAGTTTGTGTCATAAAATGTTCATTCGTTCATTTTATTTTCGGCTTAGTCCTTTTATTAATCAGGGGTTACCACAGTGGAATGAACCGCCAACTTATCCAGCATGTTTTATTCCGCGAATTCCGTTCCAGCTGCAACCTAGCACTGGGAAGCACCCATACACACTCATTCACACTCATACACTATGGACAATTTAGTTCATCAATTGCCTTATAGTGCATGTGTTTGGACTGTGGGGGAAACCGGAGCACCTGGAGGAAACCCACACCAACACTGGGAGAACATGCAAACTCCACATAGAAATGCCAACTGACACAAGCGAGGCTCAAACCAGCGACCTTCAGGCGATTCTGCTACCCACTGCGCCACCCATACACACTCATTCACACACATACACTACGGACAATTTAGCTCACCCAATTCCTCTATAGCGCATGTTTTTGGACTGTGGGGGAAATCGGAGCACCTGGAGGAACTGACCCAGCCGAGGCTCAAACCAGCGACCTTCAGGCGATTCTGCTACCCACTGCGCCAGTATTTTTAAATACTTCATTCTGTGTGATTTCATGATCCTTTTTCCTCATTGTGATCATAAAAATGTCTCAACAAGGTCAAAATGTAATGTTATTGCAATAGTCAAGCTTACAACACGAGCACACACACACACACACACACACACACACACACACACACACACTTCTGTTGTGTGTGAAACACTGGGGTCTTCTGAGGTAAAGCTAATCCTCAGAGCCGTGGTTTAAATAAAATAAACAAAAGCCAAATTGAAACTGCAGTGTGGGTTTTAAGTCCCCCTTCTGCACTTATTCTTTTTGGTCTTCAGCCATAGAGATTATATATATATGGGCGGTGTGGTGGCGTAGTGGTTAACACTGTGGCCTCCCAGCAAGAAGGTCACTGGTTCGAGCCTCTGCTGGGTCAGTTGGCATTTCTGTGAGGAGTTTGCAATGCATGTTCTCCCCGTGTTGGCGTGGGTTTCCTCCGGGTGCTCCGGTTTCCAACCCAGTCCAAACACATGCTCTATAGGTGAATTGGGTAAGCTAAATTGTCTGTAGTGCATGTGTGTGAATGAGTGTGTATCGATGTTTTCCAGTGCTGGGTTGCAGCTGGAAAGGCACCCGCTGCGTAAAACATATGCTGGATAAGTTGGCGGTTCATTCCACTGTGGTGATCCCAGATTAATAAAGGGACTAAGCCAAAAAGAAAATGAGATGATGATCTATAGATTCTGCAAGTGTTTAAAAACATTTTGTGTGTTCAAGAACATATTTCATGTTAAAAATATCGCTAAATATAACCTTATATGTCTGATATCCTATAATCCTAAATCTGAGAAAGGTTATATTAGTGTCGAATATTATTTTGTTATTGAGTCTCAGTCTTTTTTTTCTTGATAAACATATCTGTCACCTAAAAACAAAACCACTGCATTTAATTATTAATCACCTTCTGAATGTGAACATTTACTCACATAGAAGTTTTAACTTTAATAACAATAACATTAATAATACAAGTGATAATTACATTTCATCTGATGTTGTTTAATTAGATGCTTTTCTCATTAATGAGAAGTTGCTGATAGGGTGCATTTTCATTCATTCCTTTTATTTCAGCTTAGACAAGCTAATGCAGCTCAAAATAGTGCTTAAAATGCAGTATTTAAGCCTCATAATTAAACAGAAAATGAGGCGTATGATTGCAAAAACGTCCTCTTTTTGAGAATAAAGAGCCACCCCTTTCACCAGGCTCGCTACAGGACAGTTTACAGTAGTAAAAACCAACTGAAAAAAATTATTCAAAGATGATTCCTTGGATTTACTCAATTTTTTTACGTTAAGTGGTTGTAAACAATTGATTTGGCCTGAGTTTAAACAAATAAATTAAGTTGAACATTATAAAATGTAATTTGTTTGTTTAAATTCAACACAAATAAATTGTTTGCAACAGTTTTGCATGCAACACTTTTTTTCAGTGCAGTATTTATTACAGTATATGCTGTAAGTGTTGTGAATAATAACACACTTCACTATAATATGGTTTAAAAAAACACTATAGCTGTACTGTATATAAGTGGTTGCAAAAAACATCCATAAGCAAATCGAACTTGCTTTACATTTGATGAATGCATGTTTGTGAATGTGCCTCAATGACTTGAATAAATCGAATAATTAATTAGAAAAACATAAAGCAACTAAAACTGAAACTCACCGGTCTGTATCCTCGCATCATCTTGTATATCATGTTATTATTTTGTCCCACGATTCTTTTGCAGAACTAAAGCTGTTTTTAACTTATCCAAGCTGTCCGAGCAGAAACAGGGGCATCCTGAGAGATCTGCGCTCTCTGAATCTCTCATCTGAATGACACGAGATCATGATGATGATGATGATGATGATGCTCTGAGAGACAGATTATGACTGAACACACACACATACACACACGCACGCTAATCTCCACGCTCGTTCTTCTGTAGCTGCATGCAGTTTGCCCGATAATATATCCTCAAAATAACTATAAAAATAGATAGATAGATAGATAGATAGATAGATAGATAGATAGATAGATAGATAGATAGATAGATAGATAGATAGATAGATAGATAGATAGATAGATAGATAGATAGATAGATAGATAGATAGATAGATAGATAGATCGTCATTTCTACTGGTGCGTTTTAATGTTTTCCTATCACACAGTAATTTGATGATTGCGTTTTAATTACTCTTACCATTTAAAACAGCATTTGCAGCAGCTTTAAGATACTTCACAGAAACTCTGCCCCTTAGTGGTAAAATAATGCAAATACAGGAAGGATTTCCCCCTTTTTTTATTTAAATAAAGCAAAGGTTGTTATTGTTTTACAGCAACATATATATTCCAGTCTTGCTACATTAGATTTTTAACATTTAATGTATTTTTTGTGGTTATTTTTGTTTTTACTATGCATTAATTTATTCAAAAATACATTAAATTCATATATAATTCTATTATTTGATAAACATGTAATGATGGTATTATTCAATTTTACATTTTGTAGAAATGTTATCATTAGGCCCTTTATCATCTTAAAGCACCAATACATTAAGCAACATTTACAAAATAAACACTTATAGAATTATTCTCATTTTACCATCTAAACAAATATTGCTTTGTCATTAAAACTGTCACACCTGAGTGTTTCTTTATGACATATTTTTCACATGCATATGTATATTTCTTTAAATATCTGAATGTTGTCGATTTAAATATATATACATTTTATTTCTTGCAAACTAGTTGTTGTTCTGGTGTTAATAAACAGTGAAGCAGATTTGTTAAAACTATTTAAGTAAATAAATTAACTAGTATTTTGCACTATTGCTTGAGTGCAAATTATTTACATTATTTGTAGGTGCAATTGTTTTATTTTTAGCGTGTATTTTGAAAAGCAAGCTACCAATACCCACTTAAAGCACCTATTTTTGAAAAGAAATGGTGTATTAAATTATTAAATGTAATGTATGATTATTAAAAATGATACATCACCTTTTATGGATTAAAAATATTTATTGTGAGTAGATATCGGAAGCTTTTCAAAATAAAACAACTGCACTAAGTAAATAAATAGATTTTATTTACTATCTCAAACAACAGTGCAAAATTAATCTTAGTGCCTTTATGACAGTTATTTAATGCATATATTTAATTTCTCTGCATATCAGTAGGTACATAATTTACTAAGATTAATTTTGTCGAACATTTTATATGTTATTTTAGGTTATTTAAAATCTCCTTTAGTTAATATGAGAATGCATTTTTTTAATTATCTATAATTAAACCACACATAATCAGGCCAGTCTGGAGGTCAAAGGTCTCCGTCTTTAACACGCCCACCAAACAACTTCAGCACATCGGAGAGCAACCGCGTTCCACCCCCGCTGATTGGCCAACGAAACGGAGGAGGGCGTGTTCAGAACATAATTCTGCAATTCTATTGGCTTAACTCCTTAAACGCAGTCTGTGAACGCGAGGAATGTTTACTATCGCTCAATGAAGATCGCAGGACGCCTGAAGAAAGAAACAGCGTCAATAATCGAGCATCCCCGCGTGCTTTAGTCTTTAATTAGTGTATTTGCAGTGTAAAGTCATGTCATTGTAGTGCTGGCGGTGTGAGTGTGTGTGTGCAGAAGGTAAGGCGATTACTGTCCTCTCATTCACTGTGTTAATGCAGCTCAGGCTTAACTTCAGCTGACATGACGGAGGAATAAATGAGAAAACCGAGAAACTAATACATAAAAATGACGGTTTATGAACTATAAACACAGAGATATGTTGCGATACGCGTTTGTTTATGTGTCACTGTAGAAAACACACATATCTGTGCTCCTTTTTACTCAGAACTCTTAACACAGTGACTTTCAACACCTAAAACATCAAAAACTGCTTGAGACACTAACAAAATTAAACTAAACTTGGTATAGTTGCTGTATTTCTTTATTATCTGGCCAATAAATGCTCAGCATGTTACCTCCTGTTTAGTATTAATGTTACAGGGCTGTTGAATGATTGATTCTGATTGGTGAGCCGTTATTTTCAAACTCGAAGCTAAAGTAGTTCCGGCAGGTTTTGAGTGCATTACAGCTCAATATCACTCCGCTGAATGATTAGCCTTATTTCACAGCCTCAACAGTCAAAACTCACACCAGAACACAACAGAAGGAGGAGGAGGAGATGTGGAAGAAACTAGTGCTACACCCTGGAGCAGTTTGAGGACAAAAACCTGACAAATAAACTCTCAAACACAACATCTGAACTGTGGAGACCAAAGTATAAGCAGAATAATGCACTCTGGGCTGGTGAATTATTAGCTTGAGATGTAAGCTCAAATTTTGTATGGTCACTTATTGCTTGATATATTTTAGTAAGTACAGCTATTGCGATATACACTCACCGGCCACTTATTAGGTACACCTGTCTAACTGCTCGCTAACACAACATCACATGGCAGCAACTCAATGCATTTAGGCATGTAGACATGGTCAAGACGATCTGCTGTAGTTCAAAGCGAGCATCAGAATGGGGAAGAAAGGGGATTTAAGTGACTTTGAACGTGGCATGGTTGTTGCTGCCAGACGGGCTGCTCTGAGTATTTCAGAAACTGCTGATCTACTGGGATTTTCACGCACAACCATCTCTAGGGTTTACAGTGAATGGTCTGACAAAGAGGAAATATCCAGTGAGCGGCAGTTATGTTGATGCCAGAGGTCAGAGGAGAATGGCCAGACTGGTTCCAGCTGATAGAAAGGCAACAGTAACTCAAATGAGCACTCGTTACAACCGAGGTCTGCAGAAGAGCATCTCTGAACACACAACACGTCCAACCTTGAGGCGGATGGGCTACAGCAGCAGAAGACCACACCGGGTGCCGCTCCTGTCAGCTAAGAACAGGAAACTGAGGCTACAATTCACACAGGCTCACCAAAACTGGACAATAGAAGATTGGAGAAACGTTGCCTGGTCTGATGAGTCTCCATTTCTGCTGCCACATTCGGATGCTCGGCTCACAATTTGGCCTCAACAACATAAAAGCATGGATCCATCCTGCCTTGTATCAGCGGTTCAGGCTGGTGGTGGTGGTGTAATGGTGTGGGGGGGATTTTCTTGGCACACTTTGGGTCCATTAGTACCAATTGAGCATGGTGTCAACACCACAGCCTACCTGAGTATTGTTACTGACCATGTCCATCCCTTTATGAGCACAGTGTCTCCATCTTCTGATGGCTACTTCCAGCAGGATAACGCACCATGTTATAAAGCACCAATCATCTCAGACTGGTTTCTTGAACATGACAATGAGTTCACTGTACTCAAATGGCCTCCACAGTCACTAGAGCTCAATCCAATAGAGCAGCTTTGGGATGTGGTGGAACGGGAGATTGGCATCAGGGGTGTGCAGCCGACAAATCTGCAGCAACTGCGTGATGCTATCATGTCTATATGGAGCAAAACCTCTAAAACCAAAAGGGGTCTAACCCGGTACTAGTAAAGTGTACCTAATAAAGTGGCCGGTGAGTGTATATACACTGTAAAAAAATGGTTTGGCAAAAAGACACAACAACAAATGATTTATGTTATCTAATGTAACAATCAGGTTTTAACTTTTTTATTTAGTTAAACAAAGTTTAGCTTGATATTTTCAGTCAGTTTGACTGATTGAGATGACTTGAAATGAATCAAATTCAACTAAAAAAACTGGGTTGCATGAATGATATATAAAAAGATCAATAAGTCATGACATCATATGTTTTTATGTTAACCATAACTTTAATATAAGTAAGTTATTCACACTTATTTAATAATCCTTTTTCATTATACTTTTCAATGAATGTAAAGTACTGTACAAAGAGTACTTAATTAAAATTATTGACTTAATTTTGTAAGTAAACAAGCTATCTTAAGTCAGTTTAATATAATTTACAGTTAAAATGACTAATAATAGTTAATCTAAATTTAAGGTAACCTGGTCATTTATACCAGTGTAGATACTTTACTTGCTTTTTGTGCATCTAAAATCACTGTTGCACATTTTATTCGATGCAGATCCCATTTTCTGACCTAAATATGTGTTTCTGATGTAGATTGAAAACTCTTAAGAACAGTTCGCCATCAGCAGTCTCCCAATGGCTGGTAAGGACCTTAATTGAACCACTGATTTAATTACTACATGAATATCTCAAAATAAAAAGCCTTATTGAACGCCAGTGCATCGCTGTGTGTGTTTGTCCTGCAGAAAACAACTTTCCTCCTCTGCCGGGCTTCATTCCTCTCAAGCCGTGTTTCCACCAGGACTTTGAGGAGATTCCTGATCAGCACCGCACATTGTGCAAGAGATTCTACTACCTGTGGATCTGTGAGTGTAAAACACATTTAAAAATAATAAATAAATAATAATAACAATAAATATATATAAAAATAAATAAATAACATTTAGACATGTCATGGCATTTATATACAGCCACTCTGCTGATTTTAAGAGCTTCTTTTATCTTCTCTTGTAAGTAGTTTTGGTTATGAATAAACAAATAAATGTAAATGTAAAGACTCTGCTGACATCAGTTCTGCATTGTTTTGCAAAATTATTCACCCTCCTGTAAAATTGTAAGTAATTTTTAAAATATTTTCAGACAAAGCACAGACATTTTTCACAGTATTGTTTGTTTTTATATATATATATATATATATATACATACATACATACATACATACATACATACATCATGGCAAAGAGAAAGAAATTTGTTATTAGAGCTCTTTTCTCGGTTAAACAGCACTTGTATATAATAATAACTTGTATTATTTGTATATGCATATTTAATAAAACATCAAAATTATGGCTAAAAAGTGTCCATTAACATTATTGGCAATTCATACTTGATTATTCACTACATTTGTTTACTATATGAATAAAATTAATATGCAAATTTAGTTTCAAGGGGCAATTAATGATTGTTTCATATATTATAGGTACATATTTTAAATGAATTATTGTCATTTGTTGCTGAAGCTGGTCCCGTTATCTTTAATAGTCCATTTTAATGTTTCCAATTATAAAATAAAAATAATACAAAAAATGCTTTTTAAAGAGTTTTCTAAAAAAGTTTACTTTATACAGCATTTGCAAACAGCTATGATATAATTTATTGAAACTCTGCCTCCTAGTGGTAAAATAATGTAAATGCTGGGAGGTTAAATACTGTAAAATGATTTTAAAAATTGTGAGAAAAAAACAAAGGTTGTTGGAGTTTTACAAGCTGTAAAATATGTAAAAAACAATAAAAAGCTGTTAAAACATGTTATTTTGGAGAAATCTTATATTTATAATTAGGTGATTTATCAGCTTAAAGCAAAAGAATTATAATACATGAATTAATTTGAATAAATTATTGTCATCTTTTGCTGTAGATACTACCTGCAGCTGATCCCTCCAAAGGTATTTAGTTTTGCGTTTGAGTGGAATGCTTTGGCATGCTAATGTATGATTTTTAATTCAATAATTAAAAACATAATAAATGTAATTAGATTGCATGATCTATGTATTTTACTTGCTTATTTTTATTTTGTAAAAAAAAAGTATTTAAATTATTTTGCATCGCATGGAACCAAAATATGTATTTATTTATTTATTTATTTATTTATTTATTTATTTATTTATTTATTTATTCATTCATTCATTTCTACATTCATTTATTTTTTTAAAAAATTGAAAATATTTAGAATGGCTTGGAGCAAAAAAACATTTATTTATTTATTTTGTTTGATTGTTTAATCATTTATTTATTTATTTATTTATTTATTTATGCATTCATCCAATCATTCATTCATTTTTTGATTGCATATCTTTTGTAATGTCTAACCTTCCTCCTGTCAGCCTAATTTATAACTCTGCACGGTTAAAGTATTGACTGTGTTTGTTGACTGACAGCAAACACAGATCAGTCATTTCTCTCTCTCTCTCTCTCTCTCTCTCTCTCTCTCTCTCTCTCTCTCTCTCTCATTGCAGACTAGCTTTATTCTCTTGTGCACTTTTGAGAAAGGAATATCTGCTTTCCTCATCTCTCTTTCAGAAATTCAGTTTTATATGTGTATAAAAGTAACCCGTGTGCTCATGTTTCAGTGTACGGCGTGACCCTGCTGGTGAATTTCTTCGGCTGTATGGCGTGGATGTTCGGTGGCGGTGGAGTCACGAACTTCGGCATGTCAATGATCTGGGTGATTCTCTTCACACCCTGCTCTTATGTGTGCTGGTTCCGGCCCATTTACAATGCCTTCAAGTGAGTTTATCATCAGATTATAGAACTGGACAGACATATATTTATATATTTGCTTATATTTATCATTATTTATTTTTTATTTTTTTATTTATTATTGTTTATATTTATTAACATCCATTAATATTGGTTAAACATGTATAAATATATTTAATATTAATAACAATATTAAAATATTAATTATAGATAATAATAATATGTAATAATTAATCTTATAATTAATAAAAATAATTAATAATTTTTAAAATAAAAAATGTAAAATACTATAATTGTTAATAATTGTGATATTTAATTATTATTGTTATTATATTTATTATTATTATTATTATTACTATTTATAATAGTGTATTTTTAGCAATTTATAAAGTTTTTAAATAAGAAAAAGTAGTATTTATTATTATTATTATATTATTATTATTATTATTATTATATATTATTATTATTATATTCTTATTATTATTATTATTATTATTATTATCATTATTATTGTTATTATTATTATTGTTATTATTATTATTATTGTTATTATTATTATTATTGTTGTTGTTATTATTATTGTTATTATTATTAGTATTATTATTATTATATTCTTATTATTAATATATTATTATTGTTGTTGTTGTTGTTATTATTATTATTATTATTGTTGTTGTTGTTGTTATTATTATTGTTATTATTATTATTATTATTATTATTATTATTATTATTATTATTATTATTATTATTATTATTATCAATTGTTCTTACCCATTTATAATGATTTTATTGTTTATTATTTTTTGTCATTTGTTTTTTAGAAATGTATTTAGCAACAATAATAATAATAATGATAATAATAATAAAATTATTAATATTGATAATAATAATAATTATGGGTTCATTATAAGTTTACATTATTAATATACCATTATTATTGTTGTTGATTAATTAATTAAATAAACAATGCAAATGTTAAGTAATATTAATAAAATACATTTGATAAAATAATAATTTTAATTAAATAATTATTAATTATATTATTATACATTTAGCAAAGCAGTTTAATAGCCATTTATTAATTTATTGAATTATTTGCATAATATATTGTTATTAATTATTTCAGGACTGACAGCTCTTTCTACTTCATGGCGTTCTTCTTTGTCTTCATGGCACAACTTTTCATCGCTATAATTCAGGCCATTGGTATTCCAGGATGGGGTGTTTGGTAAGACCCTTCAAGTGCAAATGCCTGGACATAATATGCATAAACAAAATGTCAGCATTCTGTATCCTAACACACAGCCCTGCCTGTTGACTGGAGTATTGCATGTAATTGTTTTGCATGTTGTTGTGTTCTCTGTCCTGTTTCAGCGGCTGGTTGGGAACCATCTCCTTCTTCGGCACCTCTATCTTTGCCTCCATCATCATGTTGATCCCCACACTCATGTTCACCGCCGTCGCTGTCATCTCCTTCCTCGCGCTTACGAAGGTACACACACACACACACACACACACACAAATTACAGCAGGACAGAAATCTCTGCTCCACACAGGTACACAGACACACACACACATATATAACAGAGGGACAGATGTCTATGCCCCCCACAAACACACATTACAGCACATATTACAGCGGGACAGACATCTATGCTCTACACACGCAGCCCTCACACACATTACTATGCTCCACATGCACGCACACAAACACACATCTATTACAGCGGGACAGACTGTGTGTGAGCCTCATTTGCTGTGCAGTCGTCTGTGTGCCAGGAGATGCAGTCTAGAGAAGACTGTCTGTGGGTGAAGTGTCATTAAATCTGCCGCTGGAGCATGTAGTGCTTGTTAATTAGATTTGAGAGTAAATAAATTATTTACCATAGTATCTGTGCCTGAAGAGACAATATAAAGCCAGTAAAAATGGTAATAAACAGCCTATAAATCTTGGCACTTGGTCCAAAAGCCAGGTTCTGTCATGCTATGGGCTTGTGTCAGTGCCCTTAGCAAAGGTAACTTGCACTTCTGTGATGCTCCATTAATGCTGAAAAGTACACAGAGATTTTGGAGCGCAGTATGCTGCCTTCTTTTCCAGGGACACCTGTGCATATTTCAACAAGACACTGCAAAACCACGTTCTGCACACATTACAAAGTCCTGCTGCGGAGGAAGAGGATACAGGTGCTGGACTGGCCTGTCTGCAGTCCTGACCTGTCTCCAATAGAGAGTGTGTGGCGCATTTAGAAACGCAAAATGCAACAACAAAGACCCTGTACTGTTGCCCACCTTAAGACTTGTTTGCAGGAAGAACGGGACAAATCACACCTGAAACACTTCATCACTTGGTGTCTTCAGTCCCTAATAATATATTTTAAGTGCTGTGAAAAGGAATGGGAACATTACAAAGTGGTAAACGCTTTACTGCTCCAACTTTATTTAAAAAGTGTTGCAGGAACCAGAATTAGAATAAGTGTTTATTTAAAAAAACTATAAAAATCATGAGGAACACATTAAATAATGTTTGTTGTATTGTCTGCAATGAAATACACGTCTAAAATAAGTCTAAATACTAAAATAAGTCACAACGTTTTCTGATTTGGGATATATATATATATATATGCAATCACGGCCACTTTATTAGGTACACCTTACTAGTACCGGGTTGGACCATTCAGAACTACCTTAATCCTTCGTGACGTAGATTCAACAAGCTACTGGAAATATTCCTCAGAGATTTTGCTCCATATTGACATGATAGCATCACACAGTTGCTGCAGATTTGTCGGCTGCACATCCATGATGCCAATCTCCCGTTCCACCACATCCCAAAGCTGCTCTATTGGATTGAGCTCTAGTGACTGTGGAGGCCATTTGAGAACAGTGAACTCATTGTCATGTACAAGAAACCAGTCTGAGATGATTGGTGCTTTATGACATGGTGCGTTATCCTGCTGGAAGTAGCCATCAGAAGATCCGCCTCAGGGTTGGACGTGTTGTGTGTTCAGAGATGTTCTTCTGCAGACCTCGGTTGTAACGAGTGCTTATTTGAGTTACTGTTGCCTTTCTATCAGCTGGAACCAGTCTGGCCATTCTCCTCTGACCTCTGGCATCAACAAGGCATTAGCGCCCACAGAACTGCCGCTCTCTGGATATTTCCTCTTTGTCGGACCATTCTCTGTAAACCCTAGAGATGGTTGTGCGTGAAAATCCCAGCAGATCAGCAGTTTCTGAAATAATCAGAGCAGCCCGTTTGGCAGCAACAACCATGCCACGTTCAAAGTCACCTAAATCCCCTTTCTTCCCCATTCTGATGCTCGCTTTGACCTGCAGCAGATCGTCTTGATCATGTCTACATACCTAAATGCATTGCGTTGCTGCCATGTGATTGGCTGATTAGAAATTTGCATTAGCGAGCAGTTGGACAGGTGTACCTAATAAAGTGGCCGGTGAGTGT